>NC_063449.1:9498499-9798499 GCF_020379485.1 Brassica napus
CATGTCCAATGGTACAAAACTCCTCATGGGTTCTTAAGAAAGATTAGTGTTTTAGTGGTAGAACATTTTCTTAAGATGTACAAGAACAAGAATAATTTAAGTTTGGAATGAGTTACAAAGAGAAAAATAGAAGAATACGAGAGATATGTATGTGTATATGTGGCATTGTAATGACATTGTTTTGAAATCTCTCGTGGTTTTGTCTCAAAAACAAAGACAACAACAAAAGAAGAAACGAAAAACTCAACAAAAGAAAAACAAAGACAACACCACTAGTTCTTTTATCTATCCATACCTTCTGCAGATTCAATACAATTCCTTAACTTTCTCAGAAAATAAAACTGACAAATTTTGATTTTTGATTACAGAGAAAAAGAGCGAATGAAGTAGACGAACCTTGGTGCCTTGATCGAAAGAGTTAACCCTGCAGAGGCAAGTGTAACGTCTCTTTTCTAGAGATTTTCAGGGAAACCACCAAGGATTCTCTCAAGACAAGTGTTAATGTCTCTTTTCTTAGATTGCAGATTCCCAAATTTGAATAAGAGAAAAAGACAAAAATAGCACTAAATCAAGTTTATGTTCCCAAACTAGCACTCAAGGTCAAAAGTCACAAAAATAGCACTTAATGTTTTATCAAAAGTAACAAACTTAGGATTTAGAGTTAAAGGGTGGGGTTTAGGATTTAGGGTTTAGGGTTTAGGGTTTAGAGTTTAGGGTTTAGGGTTTAGATTTTAGGGTTTAGGGTTTAGAGTTTATGGTTTAGGGTTTAGAGTTTAGGGTTTAGGGTTTATGGTTTAGGGTTTAGGGTTTAGAGTTTAGGGTTTAGGGTTTAGAGTTGAGAAATGAGGTTTTGGGGATAAGATTTCAAATTTTGAAAAATAAAAAAAATTAAAATTTTCAAAGGATAAACTTAGAAAGGTGCTATTTTGGTCATTTTAGTTTTTGAGTGCTATTTTTGTGATATAAACTTAGAAATGTGCTATTTTGGAGATTTGCCCTTTGAATAAACCTAAATTTCCAAATCAGAACATCAAAATCTTTAAATTAATAAGGTTTGGAATCTATGGGGAAGAATTGATTTACCAGAAAATACCAAAGAGAGAAAGAGAGGACAAAGAGAGAAAGAGGCGAGAGAGAGAGAGACACAAGAACCAATAAAAGGTGGACACGTTAGGGGTTTTTACCAATCCTAAAAACTGTATTTTAGGAACCGGTTGCTACCACTTTTTTCCTTTTTGATTTATTTTTTGAACTTTTTTTCAGAGAACCCTTGCTTAGCAACCTCTGATGGAGGTGCTCTAAGGTCCCAGTTCTTGATCTCACAAGCCAACACCTGAAACCAAATGAGACAGAGAAGATTAATGTGTCGAGAAGCCGTACGTTGGCAAGAGTAGACAGCGCACGTGTTCCCTCTTCTAGAAGGTCTTGCAATTGGCTATGTTACGAACAAAGAAGATGCTCAGAGCACATTGAATCATAGTTTCATCTGCTCAGGTTCGTCCGGCTTAGGCCATCAGCATTAGTCTATATAATCTATAAGTTTTTCATGCTTGCGTACTTCTGTTTCCTTGAGCAGCTTCTGGTAATTAATATTTAGTGAGTTTTTTTTTGTATTAGTACGCTTCTCTGTGCCAATCTTCTCGTCTTAAAAATCATTTTGCAGCTTAATCATTTTAAGGGTTAAATGGAGGGATGGGGTAAGGAGAGGAGAGGGAAGAGAAGTAGGATAATTGAGACATGAAAGAGGGGAAGTTTTTCACAATAAAATAATATTAACCAATGCATTATTGACAAATGTTGAGAATTTCTATAAAAAAATTAGCAACTTGTGTTAAAGAAGAGGTTGTCCTTTTCTTTATATTCCCTATTTTAAAATATATTTTTAGTTTACTTTTATTTGAAAAAAACTCTTTAACAGATTTACCGATGGAAATGCTTTTAACTCCACATGAATCTACTTCCACGCTATCTCTTCATGAGCACACTTACTTCAATATAATTTTATAACGGATGCAAGAAAACAGTGTAGAGATTCATAAAGTAAACGTACACAAAAATTTAACGTGGTTACATTTACAAGTAAAAGAGAGAGGGTTTATCATTGGAAGTTGAAGGTATTTAAGATTATATAAAACTTACAAAAGCACAAGAAATATAAGAATATATCACAATTGGACTCACGAATTTGAGCCTAATAAGAGTAACTAAACTGAAACTCACAGCTCATATAGAAATGACCATATATCATATGTAGTGAAATTCCACCATAAAGAATATTGATATGAATGGTTTAGAAATTAAACTAAAGAACGGTAAATGGATTTCACTGAAAATCCCATCCAATTCATATGTCTTCATGGCCGGTGACATCTCCCAATTGATTTTAAGATGATACCCCACGTACCTTTCTAATATCTTACAACGAACTTTGGATTTGTTTATAAAAAATCATATAGATTTAACACGGTTTGGAGGAACGGCATTATTCATTCTTGTGAACATAGTGACAATGGCTGGTGAGAAGACACACTACAAGTTAGCCGTTTTCTCGTTTGTCACGGGCACGGTTTCGGGTTCCTGAAGAACTTATGGATGATGAACATCCTCATATGTATAAGCCATTCGAGAGCATAGCTCTCATAAAATTCTACGCAACCAAAGAAAGCCGTGAGTCCAAAAAGCATATTGAGGTATCTTAAACGCATCTATACGGAGAAAATTTGATGCAAAGTGATAATGTTGAATCTGAATGGTATCCCATTGATCAAAATGATAATGTTTTATATATCTGAATGTTACTTGATTGGCTCCGTACTTACAAAGTTTCATTTTCAACAAGGTAGGATAAAAAGTTCAGATCATTTATATATTATTTGAGCCAATCAAACCGTTATAAAGTTGTAAATTACAACAATAAGTGTCAAATTACGTTTTTTTTCTACATTACAACGATTTAAAACAAAAAAGTGTTGCCAGGGACCATAAATTTGTAGTGAAACCTAAAAATATGATAATATTTTTTAAACATCAGGTGGTCTTCAAAACCTTATATAAGAACACATAGAGACATATCTAAACACACAACAAGTTTCTAAAAGAAAAAGATGGTTAGTTTGGAAACCACTCCTGCTCTTCAGCTCCCGGTCATCGACTTCACAAGTCCAAACCTAAAACCAGGAACTGTAGAATGGGACTCAGTGAGAGGCGATGTCCGAAGAGCTTTAGAAGAGTATGGATGTTTTAAGGCCTTGTTCGACAAAGTTCCTGTCGAACTTTGAAAGGCGGTTTTTGATGTTTCTGAGGAGGCTTTTCAGCTACCTGTAGAGATCAAAAAGAGAGTTGTGTCAAAGAGAAAATATAGAGGATATGTGGGTCAGATTCCATCTTTGCCCCTTTTTGAAGTCATGGGTGTTGACTTTGCAGAAAATGAAGATAAAGTCAATGAATTTACTCACAAGCTTTGGCCCCAAGGCAATGGAAGTTTCAGGTTTAGGTTCTTAAAACCTTTTATTCTCTTTCTTAATTTGAAAAACTCTAAAATCACTATGTTTCTGCAGTGAGGCGGTCATGTCATTTGCGAAGAAAGTGTCAGAACTGGACTTCATGACCAGGAGAATGATAATGGAGTGTTTTGGGGTCAATGAAAACTACATTGAGAAACATTTGAACTCGACCAAATGTCTTGTGAGAATGATGAAGTACCAAGGAGTTGAAGAAAAAGAAGAAGAGTTAGGTATGGAGGCTCATACAGACAGAAACATGCTCACCATACTCTGTCAGAACGATGTAAAAGACGGACTAGAAGTGAGAACTAGTGATGATAAGCAATGGATCAAAGCCAATCCTTCCCAAGATTCTTCATTCATTGTTCTTGGAGGAGCTACACTACACGTAAGCTCAAAACCAAGATTTTTATTTTGATATTTGTTGGGTCCCTCCTAGATGGAGAGAACCAAGTGGGCATGAGACATAATAATAATTCTCATGACCCTTTGCACTGTAGACACACAATAATAGAGTTTAGAGAGAGAGACAAAAGAGAAAAAGAAGAGAGAAGGAGGAGAAAACTCGTCAGGTTATTTCAAAACTGGTTTTGGAGGATCAAACGGAACTTGATCGGGCTGATATTTTGTGGGAAGCTTCTTCAGTCAGTGGGTTAGAGATTCACCAAAGGGATTTGGATTTCAAAGGTTGGATCTTCTGTTGTCTGGGTTTTAGTGAAGCTGGTCGTCACAGTTCTTCAGCGGGACAGTCTTGGGTGTTTGGTAAATCCGACGGTGAGATCTTCTCTTCTTGAGCTGAAATTTGGCGGAAGTATTTTTGACTTGTTTATCTTGGATTTGTACGGTTAGATTAGTCTCTGGATGCCGAAATCCTTGTGAACTGAGGTCGTTTGGTTGCTGCCGGTTTTGAAGCTTTGTGTTGCTCTCTTGTTGTTGTTGTTTGTGTTGGAGATAGCTCTTTGTAGCTAGACTCTCTGTTCTGTTCAGGCTGTTGAACATAGAGGACGTGGTTGTACTCATACCATTTATATAGTGGATTTTTGAGTGGACTACGATCCCGTGGTTTTTCCTTCTCACATCGAGGAGGTTTTCCACGTAAAAATTGTGTGTCTCATTTACGTTTTTCTGCATATTACATCCCGCCATCGTCGAAGTATTTTCTTCACAGGTTCACACAAGGTCAGGGGAACACGACCATTAGTATTTCCGCTGCGCCGTGTGACTTTTCCCAACTGAGTGGTATCAGAGCTTCTGGTTTTAGAGCTTTGGTTTTGATAACTTTGGGTTGTTATTTGCTTGTGTGAAAGATGGAAAAATATGAGCAGGATGATAAGCTTGAATGGTGTTAACTATCATCTATGGAAGGGCAAGATGGAGGATTTGCTCTTTGTTAAAGAATTCCATGTTCCAGTCTTCGAGGAGCAGAAACCTGAGAAGAAGACGGATGAAGAGTGGAAGCTGCAGCATGGCCAAGTGTGTGGGTTGATAAGGCAGTGGGTAGATGATAATGTGTTGCATCACATTGAGACTGAGACGGATGCTCGTTCTTTGTGGAAGAAGCTGGAGCAGTTATATGCTAGGAAGACCGGAAACAACAAGATGTACATGATCAAGAAGTTGATTGAGCTGAGGTATCAGGAGGGGACTCCGATGACAGATCACTTGAATGCGTTTCAGGGATTGCTCAACAAGTTGTCTGATATGGGCATCAAGTTTGATGATGAGATTCACGGTCTGTGGCTTCTCGGTACTTTACCGGACTCTTGGGAGGTTTTCAGGATGTCTCTTTGTAACTCCGCGTCGGAAGGTGTTATTTCGATGGATTCAGTGAAGAACAGTGTTCTTAATGAGGAAGCAAGAAGGCAGTCGAATGCTAGCAGTTCGCGTTCAGATGTCTTTGTTACTGAGTCAAGGGGGAGAAGTACAAGTAGAGATCCCAAGAGAGACAAGAACAGGAGCAGGAGCAAGTCTAATAGATTTGCTAATATGGAGTGCTACTTCTGTCATAAGAAAGGGCACATGAAGAAGGATTGCTGGAAGTTGAAAAACAAGCAGCAAGGAAATCAAGAAGAAAAGGTGGATCGGGTGACTCTCACCGAAGATCAGTTTCTCATTCTTCTTGAGGGTGATGCCATTAATGTCGCATGCCAGGACACCAGTTGGGTGATTGACAGTGGAGCTACTACTCATGCTACATCACAGCGGGATTTGTTTTCTACCTATACTACGGGTAATTATGGTTCTGTGAAGATGGGGAATGATGCGATGGCTCAGGTTGCTGGCATTGGTGATGTTTGCTTGGAGACTAGTCTTGGTACTAGGCTGGTGCTTAAGGATGTTAAGCATGTTCCTGATATTAGGATGAATCTGATATCGACGGGAAGACTTGATGATGAGGGCTATTTCAGTTTGCACGGTGGTGGTAAATGGAAGCTCTCTCGCGGTTCTTTGATTGTGGCTCGAGGTGAGAAGTCTTCATCTTTCTATTGGATGCAGGCTAAGGTCTCCAAAGATGTTGTTAATGCGGTGGAGAATGATAATGCCATGGAGTTATGGCATAAGAGACTCGGTCACATGAGTGAGAAAGGAATGGTTGTGTTGTCTAAGAATGAGGTGATTCCAGGAATCTCTGGTTTGCACCTACAGAAGTGTTCGCATTGCTTTGCGGGAAAACAACACAGGGTATCTTTCAAGTCTTCCGCACCTTCTAGGAAACCCGAGGTACTGGATTTGGTACACTCAGATGTGTGTGGTCCAATGAAGACAAGATCTCTTGGTGGCGCATCATATTATGTGACTTTTATTGATGATCATTCAAGGAAGTCGTGGGTATTTCCTATGAGGACGAAGGATCAGGTGCTGGGATATTTCAAGCACTTTGTGGCATTGGTTGAGAGACAAACGGGGAAGAAGCTGAAGTGTATCCGCAGTGATAATGGTGGAGAGTATCTTGGACCATTTGATGCTTATTGCAAAGAGCATGGAATAAGGCATCAGTTCACGCCACCTCATACTCCACAGTTGAATGGGTTGGCTGAAAGGATGAATCGGACGATTGTCGAGAGGATGAGATGTTTGATCTCACAGTCAGGCTTATCGATGACTTTCTGGGCAGAAGCTTTGAACACGGTGGTTCATGTGCTGAATTTGTCACCAAGTGCTCCATTGGATGGTGATGTTCCAGAGAGGGTTTGGACTGGTAAGGATGTTTCTTACAGTCACTTGAGGGTCTTTGGGTGTAAGGCATTTGTTCATATTCCCAAGGTTGATAGATCGAAGCTTGAGATGAAGTCGCGGCAGTGTGTGTTCATCGGTTATGGTCATGATGAGTTCGGGTACAGATTTTATGATCCCGTTGAGAGGAAGCTCGTAAGGAGCAGAGATGTTGTGTTTATGGAAGATCAAACGATTAAGGACATTGACAAGTCCAAAAAGCCAACTCAGATTTTTGAGGGTTTGATCGATACAGAGGCTACTCCTTCTACATCGGTTGACGGTGAGGTTGAGGTTGAAGTTCAGGATAATACACCCAGTGCAGATGCTCCCGCACATGAAGATGGTAGTGGTGATCATGGTGACGATCATGGTGAGACACCAGCTGCTGAGAACCAACCCACTATTGTTAGAAGATCCGAGAGAGGTCTTAAACCGTCGACAAGGTATGATCCTAGTGAGTATGTATTACTTACTGATGGGGGAGAGCCTGAAAGCTATGATGAAGCTTTGGAGGATGAACACAAGGATAAGTGGTTTGGAGCCATGGATGAGGAGATGGATTTTTTTGAGGAGAACCATACTTTTGAGTTGGTGGAATTGCCTAAGGGCAAGAAGGCTCTGCTTAATAAGTGGGTGTACAGAATTAAGCATGAGGATGACAATTTGCCACCTCGACACAAGGCTAGATTGGTTGTGAAAGGCTACAGCCAAAAGAAGGGAATTGATTATGATGAAATCTTTTCTCCTGTTGTGAAGATGTCATCCATTCGGGTTGTACTTGGATTGGCAGCGAGCCTTGATCTAGAGGTTGAGCAAATGGACGTGAAGACTGCTTTCCTTCATGGTAATTTGGAGGAAGAGATCTACATGGAACAACCGGAAGGCTATGTGCAAAAGGGCAAAGAAAATTTGGTTTGCCGCTTGAAGAAAAGCCTTTATGGATTGAAGCAAGCACCAAGGCAGTGGTACATGAAGTTCAAGTCTGTTATGGGGGAGCATGGTTATGCAGAGACTGATTCAGACCATTGTGTATTTGTGAAGGTGTTCAGTGAGGATGATTTTATCATCTTGTTGCTGTATGTCGATGATATGTTGATTGTGGGCAGGAACATGGACAGAATTAAGGAGTTGAAAGAGCAGCTCAGTGAGTCCTTTGCCATGAAAGATATGGGTCCAGCGAAACAGATTCTTGGTATGAGAATTATTCGGGATAGAGGTGAGAAGCTGATTCACTTATCTCAGGAAAAGTACATTGAAAAAGTACTTAAGCGGTTTCACATGGACAAGTCTAAAGTGTTGAGTACTCCTCTTGCTCCACACTTAAGACTGAGCAGTCAACAAAGTCCGAAGACATATACGGAGAAGGAAGATATGGCGAAGGTTCCGTATGCTTCTGCAGTGGGTAGTTTGATGTATGCCATGGTCTGTAAGTGGGTAGTTTGATGTATGCCATGGTCTGTACAAGACCAGATTTAGCCTACGCCGTTGGAGTTGTCAGTAGGTTTCTCTCCAATCCGGGAAGAGAACATTGGAATGTTGTGAAGTGGATTTTGAGATATCTCAGAGGGACTTCTAATTTGAAGATTACATTTGGAGGTAAGAAGTCATTGCTTGTCAATTACACTGATTCTGACATGTCGGGAGATGCTGATTCTAGCAAATCTACTTCGGGTTACTTGGTAACATTTGCGGGTGGAGTTGTGGCATGGCAGTCAAGGTTGCAAAAGTGTTTTGCACTATCTACCACTGAGGCAGAGTTCATTGCTGCAGTTGAAGCTTGTAAAGAGCTGTTGTGGATGAAGAAATTCTGTGAAGAGATCGGTTTCAAGCAAGAAAAGTATGTGTTGCTTTGTGATAGTCAAAGCGCTATTTGTCTCGGGAAGAATTCTACATTTCATTCGAAGTCAAAACACATTCAGAGGAGGTATCATTGGATACGTGATGTGGTTGCTTCTAAGGAAGTGGAACTTGAGAAAGTTCATACGGATGATAATGGAGCTGATATGATGACGAAGTCATTACCGAGGGGGAAGCTTGAGGTATACCGAGAGATAGCCGGAATGGTTGTTTCTTCAATCTAGTCGGAGGGGAGTTTGTTGGGTCCCTCCTAGATGGAGAGAACCAAGTGGGCATGAGACATAATAATAATTCTCATGACCCTTTGCACTGTAGACACACAATAATAGAGTTTAGAGAGAGAGACAAAAGAGAGAAAGAAGAGAGAAGGAGGAGAAAACTCGTCAGGTTATTTCAAGACTGGTTTTGGAGGATCAAACGGAACTTGACCGGACTGATATTTTGTGGGAAGCTTCTTCAGTCAGTGGGTTAGAGATTCACCGAAGGGATTTGGATTTCAACGGTTGGATCTTCTGTTGTCTGGGTTTTAGTGAAGCTGGTCGTCACAGTTCTTCAGCGGGACAGTCTTGGGTGTTTGGTAAAACCGACGGTGAGATCTTCTCTTCTTGAGCTGAAATTTGGTGGAAGTATTTTTGACTTGTTTATCTTGGATTTGTACGGTTAGATTAGTCTCTGGATGCCGGAATCCTTGTGAACTGAGGTCGTTTGGTTGCTGCCGATTTTGAAGCTTTGTGTTGCTCTCTTGTTGTTGTTGTTTGTGTTGGAGATAGCTCTTTGTAGCTAGACTCTCTGTTCTGTTCAGGCTGTTGAACAGAGAGGACGTGGTTGTACTCATACCATTTATATAGTGGATTTTTGAGTGGACTACGGTCCCGTGGTTTTTCCTTCTCACATCGAGGAGGTTTTCCACGTAAAAATTGTGTGTCTCATTTACGTTTTTCTGCATATTACATCCCACCATCGTCGAAGTATTTTCTTCACAGGTTCACACAAGGTCAGGGGAACACGACCATTAGTATTTCCGCTGCGCCGTGTGACTTTCCCCAACAATATTAGTGACGTAACAAGTATGTGTTCAGGTGCTTCTTAATGGTCGGGTGCTTACTGGTGTTCACCGAGTGATGAGGATGGGAACGAACACAAGATTCTCAGCTGGATTGTTCTCGGTTCCGAAAATAGAGGATTTGATATATGCACCAGAGGAATTGGTTGATGCTGAGCATCCTCGCTTGTATAAGCCATTTGATTTTGAAGCATACTTTCAGTTCACCACTGAGGGGCCCGAAAGGAGAGATGTAGCTGCACTCGGGGGTTATTGTGGCCTTTGAGAATACAATAATATCGTCTTTCTTCAAAAAAAAAAAAAGAATAAAAAGAAACTTGTTTGATTTGCTGTTTAAAACTTTTTACGTAAACCCATCTCCACTGATGGGCCATCGTTTTGGGCCTAATCTCTATTTTCAGCTTTTAATGAATTTTCAATGACAAAAAAAAAAATGAAGATAAAATTTCATTGTGAAGACTAGGTTTAAGATCACATGAAGATATGGTAACCCTAGTTACTAATGTTTAATAGCGAACCTAGCGGTCATCAAAAGCTGATATAAGAAAACAAAGAGATAAAGATCTGAATTAGAACAAGCTTGTGACGCAAGAAATGATGAGTTTTGACACCAAACTTGCTCTTCATCTCCCAGTGGGTGGGAACTGTCGAGTGGGACTCAGTGAGAGGAAATGTCCGAAAAAGATCTAGAAAACTAAGGATGGTTTGTGGCCTTGTTCAGTAAAGCAGATATAGCTTCATGACCCGTAGAATGATAGTGGAGAGCTTTAGGCTCGATGGAAACTACAATACTACATTAGAAACTGGATTTGGTTTAGTATACATGCTTAAGTTACAAAGTATGCAATTTTTTATAGTACCGACATTAAAATATGTTTAATAGGTATTTCTAACGGTCGGGTTCCTATATGAAATCAAGGAGTGGGCAAGGATGATAACAACTAACAAACACAAGGCACTCGGCTGGACCTTTCTTTGTTCTGAAAACAGAGGATTTAATCTATGGACCAGAGAAGATGTTGAAGGATACTTTCAGTTCACCACTGAGGAAGAAGCTGAAAGAAGGCGAGATCTACTATCTGCTCTCAAGGATCTGATTTTAAATTGTTTCCATGTAAAACCCATCTCCATCATAATAAATAATAAATTTCATGAATTCAGTTTTTGTTGTTTTGTTAGTCACTTGCGTGCACGTAACATAATTTTTTTGCACTAAACTATCCACTTGTAATAAAAGGCTTTAATGTGTACTACACTATCCACGTGTTGTAATAAAAGGCTTTTCAGGAGAAGGATAAAAATTATACAAAGATTAAAACAAATTTATTACAGAACAAAAGAAAAATAGCAAAGGTGTTCTCAGAGGCGTCCCTCCATAGTGAAAAATGAAGCGTCCGCTTATGGCAGCAGGTTTTAATAAAAATAATAGGACATCATCTGTCGTCAGTAGTTTCTTGTATGACATGAGGATATCTTTCGCTAGTTATTATTTTGATTAAAGCTTTTTTTATTAATTATAAGATTTTAATCTTTACTTAATATATATGGATTATGTTAGAATTTTCTAGTAATTTACATAAACTTAATACAAGCTAGATAAATAGAATCAGATAATGTTTACTGATATGGTTATAATGGTTTTCTGGCTATCTAATCTAACTAATACTAAAAGGGTTATATGAGGAGTAGAGTGTCCACGTCAGATTAAAAAATCGGTTAATAGGAGAACAGCTCTCCGCCACATCAGACACGCGATGTCCAAAATCGAGTATCGGCCCCTTTCTCTTCGTCTTCTCCGTCGTCTTTGTTTCATGTGTTCACCGTTCTGGCTTACTAGCAATCAATCCCGTCCCCAGCAATCAATCCCCTCTCCATTTATATACACTATTTGATCTCATTAATGGAACCTTTTGGCTTTCCCAATCTGAGGTTCTATTTAGATCTCGCACTACACCTCTTATCTTCACCAAATCTTATTCCCTCCTCACGATTATACTATACCCTCCGCGATGATGTTATCCGATGTTTCCGAGTCAGTGAAAGCGAGCGGTGAAGCTACGGTTCCCTCTGTTCCGGTCAAACCCGTCAATCAAACCAGTGTCTTTTCCGGCGATGAAAAAGCCGGCGATGTCAGTTCCGTGAAATCAGAAGTTCTCTCTGCGGCCTCCTCCGGTCCGAGCAAGTCAATCGGCAAAGCCGGTGTTTCTGCCGGCCTCAACATCGGCGCTAAGTACAAAGCCTTTGTCTCTTCCCGCGATAAAGGCAAGGCTATCGTTGGGAAGGCGATCACCTTCAGAGACGTGACGTTCGGGCCATATGACGGCGAGATACGGTTTCTTCTGATCCATTTGTGGGAGGTTTGGAATGTTCAGACGAAGGTGCTTATTGGCCTCGAGATGATCCTCATCGATGAAGAGGTAGA
The DNA here is from genome assembly GCF_020379485.1 of Brassica napus. Taxonomy (NCBI): domain Eukaryota; kingdom Viridiplantae; phylum Streptophyta; class Magnoliopsida; order Brassicales; family Brassicaceae; genus Brassica; species Brassica napus. The sequence goes on from NC_063449.1 coordinate 9,510,561, forward strand.
AACCGATATCTTTTTGCAATTATAGTTTATGCAATTGTTTCTTTATCAGCGGTTTAAACCAAATATTTGCTATAAATGTCTTATTATATCTGAACAACATCCAGCACCCTAATAACTAAGTTGTTGTTAGCATCATCATGAGTATATTTTTGTGGGTTAGATGTATAAGTAAATTTTGTTTCGACTCAAGTTATCTTGGCTAGCTTCTCTAACTACTTCTCTTTTGTAACAGGAAAATGTTATCCAGGATTTCATCCCTAATGGAAGGATTGAGACTCACTTGTGTCACATGAAGGCCGGTGGTACTTACCGACTCAACAAGTTTTTTGGATCAAAGAGCAAGCCTATTTATCGGGTAGCTGAACCAGATGTCACCATTAGCTTCTCATGGAACTCTGTCCTCTATAATCTCGAGGACAGTTCCATTAACTTCCCTGAGGATCGGTTCCGGATCCATGGTTACAGAGAATTCGAGGCTGCCTCTGATCAAAGAGGTGATCTTTATGGTAAGTTCTCACCAGCTTTAATCCACATAGATGTTTTAATTGATTCTAGAGTGTTGCCTAGGATAGTGTTTTCATACAGACTCATAAATTTAGGTTTTATTGCTTGGGTTTATAAGATATAAAACATTGATTTTTATTGTCTTCTTTGCAGATTATATAGGCCATATCAAACTTGTGAATGGGCAAGTTCTCAGTGACGGTCCCCTTCTTGATGAAACAGAGATAGCTGCATCCCGCCGAGTTGAACTTCATGTTCAAACACATGAGTGAGTTGTTATCTAACTTCTTCAGCATACACATATGGTTTATCTTACCGAATGGTTTGTGTTGTTACAGCGACCCCATTCTGAAGTTATACCTCTGGGACAAGGCTGCCTTCCAGTTCTGTAAGAAGTTCAAGGCATCTGTAGGCACTGCCCGTGTTATCTTAGTGACCACCTTAAACCCGAAACGGTTTGGAGGTTTGTAATACTAACTTTTTATTGTTGTTTAAGCTGTTAGTTATGGTTCGGATCGTATATGTCATGGTGGTTTATAATAGGCATTATTTTATGTGGTGCATAATTATTGATATAGGCTGACAGAACTGTTTTTTAATTGACTCTAGAGTTTGTTAGGTATGAAGCATTTAAAATATATGTGAATATTTATTAGTAGACTGAGCAAGGCCTGAACTGATTACACATTCTGTATTGATATACATATTCTCTTACTTTAGGTATGTCATAATTTTGCTTATATATCATGTCATATTTCTGTTGTAGGATTCCTCTCTCTATCTTCTATGGCGTCTTCACGGGTATTTCTGGATAGTGATGTCCAAGAAACCTGGTCTTATCTCAGCTGGTAATGTTTATGTTTCATGATTTGGAATATCAGTGCAGTTATTACGATATCATAATTTCTGATTTGACTTTTTCCACTAGGCTGGACTCGAACTTAGATGTTGCCAACATGGTTAATGCAGAGGTGGTCACCAAGCCTGAGTTAGCGACTTTGGGAGACCTCTTTTCCTATATGAATCAGGCAGCCGCTAAGGAATTATAGTCTCAGTTTCTGATGCATTGATAAGATTATCTAATGCTCGCATTTAATTTCAAACGTGTTTCCAGGTTGCTTGGTTTGAGTGCACAACAACTATTGATGATGTTGTGCACGGTTCTGGGTGGTATTATACAGGCTGCGGTGTGTGCCATACCAAGGCGACCAAGGGACCTACAACCCTCATGTGTAAGAAATGTGGGAAGAGTGAGATTGATGGTGTGGCGCAGTAAGTGGTTTATATATAGTTATATACATTCTTTGACTGCAACGTTTATTAATGTCTCTCTATTACAGGTACCTGTCTAAACCCTCTGTTTATGACCAAAAGGATCAAGCCGTATTTGTTGTTCTTGGGGATGCTGGTGAGGAGTTGACTGGAAAGAAAGCTGCTGAGCTAGTTGAAAGATACTATCAGGTAATTGGAAACATGTATATTTATAAGATTTAGAAAGAGATTATTACTAAAACTTTGGAAATGTATTCTGATAATGTCTACATATATGTTAGGCCAATGAGGATGTGGGAGAGGATCACATAGTTCCAGTGCCTCAAGCCATGATTGATACCCTCGGGCAAACAAGGAAGTTCATTGTGAAGGTATCAGATCACAATTTGAATGGCAAATCCCAGACTTTAACTGTGACAAAGGTGCTTCCTCTCGAACCCCCAGAACCCGTGGTCGAGACAGGAGAGAAGGATCAAGCCGTATTTGTATTTGTGATCTATGTAGTTTAAATTTAGTTATGAAAATATAATTGTTTATGTTGTTATTTTAATCTAGGCAAACACATTTAAAAAATAAATAAAAATGAGACAAGTGTAACCGGTTTTCATTTCTTGGTCTATTTTACATTTTGCAATCGCTTTATTTGATCAATTTAATTTAAGAATTTGAATATTTTTTCTTATTGGAATATGTGTAGATCAAAATATAATGACGGCTAACTATGTAATGTGATCTTTGTAATCTTTATAGAAACAAAAAAATGATAATATCTATATATTTACCACATCAATTGGTAAATAACAAACCAATTCAAAAATATTTCAAATTCCGAATTCAATTTACAACTACTATACCGGATTGATCATCTGGTTTTTATTTAATTATAGTAGAATTAGTTTAGAATTTCTCAAGTTTGCCGTGTGATTTGAGAATATGTATTAGATGATTAGTTAGCATTGCTTAGGACTAAGTTCTTTAACTCATTCCATCAAAAACATAATAATTATAATTATAGGTAGACACCCATGAATGATTAAATACATTAACTCTTTATATAAGCCAAAAATAGAAATTTTGCCGAAAATAAGAACACATGTTGATATCAGGATTCGAACCCTAGCCAAGAGCTTATGCAAAGGCTACTCTACCGATAGACTAAAGACACACATTGCTAATATATGACAAACACTAAACATATATATGAACCGCTCGGGAAGATTTAATTGCTTCTTCTTCCTTTTTAACGAGGGAAAACTCGACCCTTCCTCTTGTATATTTCAACTGCCTTTCAATCCAATCTCTTCGCCATGGCTGATCAAAATCCTTCTTCCTTTGTTCGAACTAGGATTCGGAGGTTTATCGAGATTGATAACGCATATGGCGAACACTTCTAATTCCGATCGCGAGCCCCGTTCAAGTCGTTTGATGAACGTCTACAAGAAAGTCGATTCATATTCTCAGGGAACGTCCTGCCAATCGGGGGTTACTCTCGGCGTCATCACAGCCACGAAGCCACCATCGGGTATCGCTCTCTTTGTCTCTGAGGTTTTAAGGTTCAAGGTTCTCTAGATCCTAGGAATCGTCTTTTAGAGGATGTCTTTAGGGTTATTGATAACATAGGGTGGTGTTACACGGTGTTGCATGTGAACCCGTTCTGTCCTAGAGTTGTGAGAGAGTTCATCTCTAACAAACCATTCAACGAGGATGGAGCTCTTATTCGGGGATTTGTGTACCGTTTCTCCCCCACGGTGATCAACCAATTGATGATGACACCGTCTGTTGAACACTCCTTTCAGTGGAAAGACGTTGTGCTGAAGCAGGCAATCACACACCTCACCAGGGGTCAATGCTCTGGATGGACAAGATTCAATTTAAATGCTCTGCTCAATCCCTTCCAAGTTATGTACCGTGTGTGTGAGCGCAACTGGCTTCCAGGTCCGGATTCTGATTTGATGATGAAAAAGCGTCTCCGCCTCCTGTATGCTGTGTCTAAACGCAAAGAAATCGACTTTGGCCAGCTTGTGTATGAACAAGTTATCGACATGGCCCGTGTAACAGATTTGGAGACATGCTTGATATTTCCAAATCTGATTTATCAGCTCTTGGTGCTTCAAAAATAAGTCCCTCTTTTACCGGGAGATGAAGAACCTATTGGAAGAGGTCTCCCCATCTATGGCTCAGAAAGTGGAAGGAGTGAAGGAATTGGTCCAAGGGGACGTAGAAGGCTATGTTAGTGTAATAGCCAAGTGTGTTTTTTTGTGCAAAGTCCATCGTTCTCTCATGAATGTAGCTAACATATGATCTTTTTGGTAAGTAACATGTGTCTGAATCCTCTTCCGAAGGTTGTAATCACAGTGACAGTTACGTTTTTGTTATGATGTCATTGTATAAATGAAAAAGTTGTTTGGTATGAGATTATATTTTCAGTTGTTTCTATTACTACTCTTTTTGTTCCACCATTGTTGAGATGAATTTATTGTTGTTAGAAAGAGAACATATTGTTGCTAGATTCTTGGCTTTGTTATAAAGAAGCAGTATGAAGAGGTGCAGAATCTTGGCTTTGGTTGATTCTATACAGTATGTGTTTGCTACCAAATCCCGAGTCAAAACTCTACACAGTCAAAGCAGTTGTACTTGGAGCAACATACAAAAAAGAAGCAACATATCAACCCTCGATGCGAGGAATAAGAAGAAGTCATGGCTGAGACTTGATATATTCCTAAATTATTTATGATTACTTAAGCTATTATTTTTGTTTTTAAACAACCTAATATACTTGATTTTTTAGAGTTTTGAAAAATACGACTCTTTCATTCCAAACAATAGCATTCTTAATTATCTGCACTTTTCATTTTTTGGATAGTTAAAACTACATCAAGTATAGCTATTTTTTTATAATGCTATGAAGACTTTGTTTTTGCTTTATTTAAAAATTTGGTTTTAGATTTTTATAATTTATATCATCTAAACAAAATTAGTATTTCTATGGTATCAATTTATTTTAATATGTGATTCCATATATTGCAATTTTGGATCCTTCATGTACGGTCCCTACAATTATTTTTGAATAACATAATTAGAACCATATTTCATATTTGATTGAAGGAAACTTCAAAAAAAAAAAAAAAAATTATACCATTGGATTGGAATGATTCAACGGTTTAGATTAGTAGTCTAGGTTATCCTCACCATTGGCTCCCATTGGTCGAACCCATTGGAAGTAACACCACATCTTCTTGATATATGGAGTCATCCTATAGATTCCACTATGCTAATCCATTCATCTCTTACCTCAACCCACCACAAGTCTCTCTCATATGTCGTAATCCATATCAAGCCACCACAATCCTATCCTAATTCTGTTCCAATCAACACGAGTTAGATTAGAGCATTATCTTAAGCAGGTAATCGACATCTAGACAATTGATCTTTTTCTTCCATCTCTCTGATCTTTCTAATACACCTCAAGACTCATATATCCACTAAGATTTGAAGCATTACCTTTTTCAAAGATAACCAATAGTTTCAATTTGTAGATATAAACAAAGATCTAGCTCTCGTAGATTTATCAGTTTAGTCTTCCCTAATTACCTCATCAGATAGGTTTGTCAATTAGCTAGGATTGCATGTTCTTAATACGTTTTTATCTTTATTCTAAAGATCTATATTTGGTTAACTTTCACAGCTACCAACTCTGATGGAATCAAAGAAGCAGTCAACACAGCTCAACCAGCCACAACAACCGCCAGATCAATTAGCGGTTAGCACAGCTCAGCCAGCTACATCAATAAGCACTCAAGGAAGCTCAACCTCGGGAGTAACTAATGTATACAAGCTAAGCAAAGCCGAGCTCAAACGCTACCAATTGACACGCATTGAGGAACCAGAAGAACACATCGACCCAGACTACTTGCGTTAATTGAAAGCAATAGGTGCGTACGACTCATCTCAACCGCAGTCAGAACGAGGAAAGGATCAGGGTCGTGAACACATCGACCCAGACTACTTGCATTATTTGAGAGCAATTGGTGCGTACGACTCAATTCAGCAACAGCCAAAACGAGGAAATGGTTGTGGTCGTGAGGGTTGACGCTAACACATCTACCTAATATTCCTAATGTTGTGATATTTGTATCACCACTGCTTCGTAATGTTTTATTTGCTTCAGTATGCTATTTTGCTTGGTATGGATAATTTGATTCTCTATGTTTGATTTGCTTCAGCACAACATTTTTTTTGCTTGGTATGTTGTATTTCCTTTGTCTGTTATATTTGCTTGGTATGTTTTGATTCACTAATGTTGACGCAGCAATCCAACCAACAAATGTTTTATTATTAAATAAGATACACATATAAAAAATTTATATATAAAATTCATATCTATTAAAGCATTTCCTGAACAATACATAAATATGACCAATTTATAACTAAATTATAATACTGAGTGGAACCATATGTTACCTTATAGCTTATAATCGGAAATTAACTAACAAGAGCAATTTTCATTACACAGCTGATCTATCTCAGCCATCCCCCAGCAATCAATTACTTGCCAAGCACACAATGACAACAGACACAATCACTTCAATTACAACAGAAGAAAAAAAATATAAACGCACCATGAACAACCCATAATACTCCAAGCTTTAAATACGTTAAAGGAAGAGACTAATGAATACATAATCCTATAGACATTTAATTGTATAAATACGTTGACTACGTTACAACAATCTCGCAAGGAGATGAAAACGTACACAATCTTATCAATTCACATAATTATTATTTGAATGCAAAATCATTAACAAATCTCCTAATTACAGAAAATTCTGAATCTGAAAAGGAAAGAAGTATAAACCATTGTATAAACATTAACAATCTTTTATACCCTAGCAAAGAACGAAAATAATATCAAAACTTACTTCCGCCGGAGCCGCTTATTCTTCACGCATATACGCAGGAACGTCCTCGACCATTTCGTAGGCCAGCTCCGACGACTGTGTAAGCTTAATCGTGATGACTACTCCACCCTCCGACCAACTCATTCAATCTGCGGGTGAGTATATTAGCTTTGCGTCCGACTATGCATAAACGACGGGATACATTTATTTTGGGTTGTTCTCAGATAAATTTTGATTAACATAAAACCCTATCCAATCGGAAACATACCATAATATAAGTTAGTTCTACGACCAATCTATGATCATTTAGAACTTTCATGCCATGTTCAATAAGAATATAGATGTTTAGTATGTCATCTCGATCATATATCTATAGAAATTTTTATGTTTTTGCGATTCAATAGTGTTACCATAATAACTTCTAATAGATTGTTTAGTTTAATAATAACATAGAAATTAATATCTCTTTATATTTCATTTAGAATAATCACAGAATTCGAATTTTCTTAATATAATCAATGCAATTTTCAAAATCATTAAAACATTATAAATTTTTAATTGCTAAGTATATTCCTGGTATATAAAATAACCAAATTTGCAAAGTCTGTTTTCAAAATAAGATTTCAAAATATTTCAAGAAGATTTGTTAATGTTTGTTAGATATAATTGCGGCTTGATTAAACTAAATCAAAGTTATTACAATATATTATAATCCATTTCATAGAAAGATGATATAATTGGAATCGCAAGCCTCATTACAACAGCTACATATAATAAATAAAATAATGCTATATAAATTTTGATGTGTATATATTATTAGTTTAGTTACTAACAGTTTAATTATTTATATTTTGTCTTAACGTTTCAGATAATGTAAAACCTTAACAACATAAAGAATATCATAGATAAAAAGTTGGTCAAACGCAAAATCGTTGTTGGAACCCTCATTTACGGACACATGATTTTCTGCGTGCATTTCTTATTATACAAAAAAATAAAAAATTTACAATAATATACTCAATTTTGGTATAAAAATAATACTTGTTATTTTTAAATTTAACATAAAAGCATTTTTTATGGTATTTGATGTATATAATAACGGCTGGAAAAAACTCTGGATTCGACAACTCAAACCGTATTCGATCTGAAAAAGTAGTACCAATTCTAGACCAAAATATATTAAGCTTCCATCCGGGGTTAAGATCTTGGTATCTAAAGAACCCAAACCGAATCTGGCACAAACCAAAATATTTCTGGTACCCGATCATATCGGAAATAGGTTTATATACCTAAAATTTTATATAAATAGCCAAAATTAACTGTCTAAATTGTTACTTGAAAATTTTATATAAATAGCCAAAATTAACAGTCTAAATAGATAAAATATATTCAAAACACCAAAATATTTGAAATATCTATTGATTTTCTATCCAAATATTCAAATCAAACCAGTTTATATATTTTGACATATGTTATTCAAAATTTACATGTAATATATTATTTTTAATATATTTTAATAAAATTTAAAGTATATAATGATTATTAAAATTTTAAAATAATTTAACTGGGGTTATTGAAATCCGAAGCAAAACCGTAAGGATTTGAACTGAACACGAACCAAGATTTAGAATTACCCGAATGGGTCTGTAATCTTTAGCTCCATAAAGCCAAACCCGAACAGACCCAGACCAATCCCAAATAAGTAATTTTATAAAATTCACATACAAATAAAAATGATAATTATATATTGCATAAAGCATAAATTTTATTGTGATAACATATTTACATATAATTTCTAGAAGTTTGTTATTTTAAAATTTATCGATTTATATCATAATTTGACCAGGAAAAATGGGCCTATCAAAATTTATTTTTTATATAAATTATTAATTTAGCGAGTATAATATATATAATGGTTCTACAGTACTATACTTCTTACTAAAATTAATATACATATCTCCAACTATGTAATAGTTTACATAAAAAAAAATAGATAGTTGTTGATAGTAACATATTTGTAAATCCTTCAGGCGATCATACGCATAAAAGGAAACGTGGCCGTCCACGTGGATCCCTTACTAAACCGAAAGGTGTTTTATTATTCTCGGATTTTTTCAAATTTATATATTTTGTGTGTTATTATTCTCGGATCTTTTTCAATGTTTTCCTGATAATGATTAAATCATGTATATTTCCAGTTCATCTGGTTAATGATCGGCCAACATTCAAACCAAATTTTTTTGCTGTAAGTTCGAACGATTTATAATACTAGGCTTTGTTTATATTTATACATAAATCAGCTGATTTTAAATTTTTATTGAACAGGCGGCTGTGATGGTTGCGATACTTATAGTAAGAAACAATACTTATATGTCTATCTCTTACATCATATCCTCTTAAACTAATATTTGTTTGACCTTGATAGTCAAGCAAAAGAACGCACGTAATATGAGAAAGGCCATCTTGCTGTCAAAGCGATCTTCGGCACTGTCACAAGGTAAACATCATATCTAAGAAATCCAATTATGATTAATACATTTATAGTTCTAATATTCATTGTATATACAAAGATTTGAATGCTGAGCCACGATCTCTTGGCTTTGTCGCACTCGAGCAACAAAGAAAGGTGCATACTATTTAAACTTTATGGGAGTGAAAAATATATATATGCAAGTATCAACAAGTGTCAATGATCAGAAAACTATGACAAAATTATTACATATATTAAATCCATTAGAATGTATTTTTGTGTTTTCTATAAAAAGTTGTAAATTTCGAAAAAATTAATTGGCTTTAATTAATTATTATTGGTTAAAAATTATTGAAAATTGGAAATTACAGAAAACAATACATTTATCATGGTAGTTTAATTTGTTTTCTTACTATATGTGAAAATACTAAAAATTTTATTTTCGTGGAACAAATAGAATATTCATTAGCCTCTAATGTTTTTTCATCCATATATGTATTTTGATAAAAATAAACATCAACACTACAAAACTAATGTTTGCTACATTTGTTAAAAAGTATATAAAACGTCAAACTACAAAATTTCTTCTATTTAAACTTTATGGGAATGAAATATATATATATACAAGTAGCAACAAGTGTCAACGATCTGAAAACTATAAAAATTATTACATATATTAAATCCATTAGAAGTAATAATTAAATACAATTGTTTATTCAGATAAAGGTTCGACATCAAAACACGAAGAGAACCCAATTGTAGCATGCACAAAACGTGGTGCGCTTATGTGGATTTCAGAAAGCACCGGTACAGACCCCAGAACCAGTGAACCAACATTCACAATTTGCTGTAATCATGGCAAAATCAAGATTTCACCAATTAGACAACCTCCAGCCCTGTTAGAAGAACTTCTTCAGTCCAAGAAGTTTCGAGATACTATTCGAGTCTATAATTCTGTCCTCTCTTTCACATCCATTGGTATGAAAATGGATTATAGTGTGGTGCATGTGCCCACCATAGAATTGGCTCGCTTATACCGCGGCAAGGTCGTCTCCCAGAATATCTCCAGCTGTATATATTTGATACACAGAACGAAGTCAAAAATCGGTTAAATGCGATGGGTCAAACTTCAACAGAAGGTAGTCTTGATGAGACAACATTAGAGCGGCTTATCGAGATGATTGATGAGAATAACTGTTTGGCTAAGTATTTCCGACGAGCGCGTGACCACTACGAAACTGTTGGGGAAGAATTTGCTGTTAAATTGGTCACAGATAAGGGGAAAGGGAAAGAATACGATCTTCCGGGTACGAGTGAGGTGGCAGGTCTTATCGTAGGGGATATGTCATCAACAATCGGAGAACGAGATATAGTGGTCCAATTCCAAACTGACACTTTGCAGCAGCTACGTGATGATCACCCTTCATACATGAGCCTCCAATACCCTCTTTTGTTTCCATATGGTGAGTATGGTTTCCATCCCGAGATCCCACTACATCTTCAGACAGGAACTTCCAGAACAAGGCAATTCCTAACCATACGCGAATTCTATGCAGCTCAAATTCAGACACGTTTTAACCAAGGAATGACTTTAATAAAGAGCGGTCGTCTACTCCATCAATATATAGTTGACATTTATTCGGCAATCGAGAAGGATCGGTTAAGGTGGGCGAGGAACAACCAGGATGTCCTGAGGGCAGAACTCTACAATAATGTCTTGATGTTGTATCCAGAGGCGATACCGATGCCAAAATTATTGGTCAAAGGTTTATACTTCCACCAAGTTTCACCGGTGGCCCTCGGTACTTAGTTGAGAAATACCATGACGCAATGGCTATTTGAAGAGAATATGGTAATCCAGATTTGTTTGTCACAATTACTGCCAATCCTAACTGGAGTGAGATTAAAGAGCATCTTACCAGATATGGTGGAGAATCTCCTAATGATAGACCAGACATTGAATGTCAGTCTTTAAAATGAAGTTGGATCAGCTGCTCAAGGATTTCAAAAAAGGAACTTTCTTCAAACCATATACATCAGCAGTTCACCGGATAGAGTTTGAAAAAAGAGGTCTCCCCCATGCACATATATTATTGTGGTTTGGAAACTCTTCCAGAACGCCAAGCGCGGATGAAGTAGATGCGATCATATCAGCCGAGCTCCCAGACAAAGAAAAGGATCCAGAGGCTTATGCTTTAGTCACAAAACACATGATCCATGGTCCATGTGGTGTCATGAATCCGAAGTCACCATGTATGGATAAAAATGTGTGCACGAAAAAGTTTCCTCGGCCGTATAATGACAACATTTTGGTTGACAAGTCGGGATATATATTGTATCGTCGGCGCCAGAACGAAAATGCGACTGTGGTAAAGAATTGAGCAATCCTGGACAACATTTTTGTCGTACCTCATAACATTGATCTCCTGAAGAAGTACGAGGCTCATATTAATGTTGAATGGTGTAATCGTACAAGTGCGGTCAAGTACTTATTCAAATACATTACCAAGGGTGTTGACAGAGCAACAACTGTCATTGAGAAAGGAAATACGGCCAGTACATCTGACACAACAGCCTCTGGCGGATCGAAAGAGAAGGTCATCAAACACCGAAATGAGATCCAAGAATACATAGATGCTCGATATCTATCAGCTTGGGAGTCTATGTGGCGGACTTCTGCATTCTACATACACAAGAGAAAACCATCAGTTGAGAAGCTTATCATTCACTTAGAAGGCGAACATAATATATCAGTTAAAGAAACTGATAACCTCGGCCGTGTAATCCGCAAGCCAGGTATTGAGAAAACAATGTTCACTGAATGGATGGTTTTATGCAGAAGGTCGGAGTTCGCACGAACATTAACGTATGTGCAAATACCAGAACATTTCGCATGGAACAATAATACTAAAGTCTGGTCTGAGCGTAAGAGAGGCAGAGCCATAGGAAGAATTGTAGCTGTTCATCCATCAGCAGGTGATCGTTACAATCTAAGGATCCTCATAAATAAGATAAAGGGTCGTAGAAGCTACGACGAGCTCAAAACATACAACGATGTGAAATATCCTGACTTCAAATCAGTTTGCTACACACGCGGATATTTGGACAACGATGCCGAGTGGCTCGAGAGTATGTCAGAGGGTGATTTATGGGCTACCCCATACCAGCTCCGCGAAATGTTTGTCAGGTTTCTAAATAATTGTTTCGTTTCGAGCCCTAAAAACCTATGGGAAAACTCGTGGAGATCGATGAGTGAGGACATACTCTACAAGAGGCAGAGAATCTTAAATCATGCAAATCTGGAGCTGGATGATGATACTCTTGAGCAATACACGTTAATTGAGGTGGAAAAGTTGATGCACCTGCATGAGCGCTCACTAGGTGATATTAAAGAGATGCCAAAGATCAAACATGTTTTGCTAAGAGAACTGGGAAACAGTTTGTGGAACCAAGAACTGGATTACGATGTTGCTGAGGAAACTCTATGACATGACACGCAATTCAACAAACTTAATCCTGATCAACGTGCGATTTACGAAGCGGTCTTAGACTCTGTTGATAAAAAGGATGGAAAGCTATTCTTTGTATATGGCGCAGGAGGCACAGGGAAAACATTCCTATACCAAACCATTATATCAAGGATTCGTTCAAGGAAACAGATAGTTTTGCCAGTTGTCTCTTCAGGAATAGCCGCACTATTGCTACCTAACGGTAGAACCACACATTCATGCTTCAATATCCCTTTAAAGCTCAGTGAAGATAAGCTCTGCAACATCAAACCTGGAACAATGCTGGTTGAGCTAATCGAGAAAACAGATCTTATAATTTGGGACGAAGCACCTATGACGCATAAGCATGCTTTTGAGGCACTGAACAAGACGTTGGAGACATAATGTCAAAAAAACCCCTTCTACAAAGGAGCAGACTTTTGGCGGTAAGACAGTTTTGTTAGGGGGTGATATCAGACAGATTCTACCTGTGATTCCACAAGGCAACAGAGCTGATACTGTCTTGGCATCGATAAGTCACTCATACCTATGGGGTAGCTGTCACAAATTCTCTTTAAAAATAAATATGCGAGTCAATCAGGAAGAAAAGGAGTTCTCCAATTGGCTTATGCAGGTCGGGGAAGGTCATACACACCTAGAATCGGGGTATGAGTGTGACAACTACCATGAACAGATGATTGTAGTTGATAAATCGTTGATTCGTGTGAGTGGTGATGATTTACTAATAGAAGTTGTGGATGCCGCATATGGAGACATCAGCAAGATGACTAATCCGCAGACATCCTACACTGATAAGGCTATACTCACACCCCGTAATGAAACCGTCGATGAAATCAACACCTATACCATCTCGCAAACCGACGGGGTTTCAAGAGTTTATTTTAGCTCCAATAGCTTTGAGATATCGGACACTCGATCCAAACATAATGAAACATTATACTCTATCGAGTATCTCAATTCATTGGAATTCTCAGGATTACCCTCGCACAAGCTCACTCTGAAAGTTGGTGCCCCGGTTATGCTTCTACGAAACATAAATAAAAAAAGGATTATGCAATGGTACCCGTATGATCTTAACCCGCATAGGCGACCGCGTTCTGAAGGCGGAAATTGTCACTGGCTCACATATTGGGAAAGAGGTCTTAATACCAAGAATTGTTCTTTTGCATGAAGAAACAAAGCTACCGTTCACATTACGACGGCGACAATTCCCTATCAGACTGTGCTATGCAATGACAATCAATAAAAGTCAAGCCAAGAGTTTAAAACAGGTCATCTTATATCTGCCTAAACCAGTCTTCGCTCGTGGTCAACTTTATGTGGCTATATCACGTGTCACAAGCAAAGCAGGACTAACGATCATCAAATACGAAGATTCGCACCAGCTGAGGGTAAAAAACATAGTATACAAAGAAATCTTCAAAGACCTTCATCCCCACAACGGTAATTTTATTAATATATAATTCTTCATATCCATCAATTTCCAAAGCTCATTTGAACAATTATTATTTTCACAGATTTATAGTCCCCAGCATATCAGCCAAACGATGGTACAATCAAATGAAGAAGAGCTTACAAGGAGTTTATACCCAGCTATGCCATGTAAATATCTTCTTATATAAATAACCATGGCTTAGTTTATACTTATAATTAAATTAACTAACTCAATATTTTACAATTTCAGGCTATTTCTTTCTTATGGGTCCACACATCATCTCCTGTTATCCAAATGACTTGAACTTCTTCTTATATTGTTTTTGATTACCTAGACCATTTTTTTTAAACAATAGCAGAATATTGATATTCACCATATTTCTTATTTTTTGGAGAATACAATGCTCTCATTCAAACCAAAAACTCAAATTTTATAATCGTAAAAAGAATGTCAAACCAAAATCTAGAACTCAATTGTAAATACAAAGTGAAAGCACACTGATTTCAAACAAAAATATAAATCTGTGAATACCTACTATGTTAGAATAGTGATGTGATGTGTTCTCAGATTTGGCACATGTAATACATGGTTCTTTCTGTCACAACCAAATGAACTTTACTTATGATTAATAATTTGTTTCATGATAACCCAATATATAAGATAAAACAAAACTAAGCCATATGTAAACAAACAAAACATCTGAAACCCATAATACATACTAAACCCATTCCGCGGACAAAGATTTTAGTATATTTTATTAGTTTTAATAGTAAAGTGATTAGATAAAATAAATAATAAAAATTGTTAATATTAAAAGTAAGATTTTTTTTTTCTCCAAGTTTTTTAATATTAATAAAACGGGATCAAGCCCAACTACACGGCCCGAGGCCCAACAAAACAAACATCAAGAAACTCAAAACCCTACGGGGCAAATATGATAAGTTAAAGGGCCTACGGCCCAAAACAAAAGAATCCGGACGACTTCGGTAGGCCCACGCGTCAAGGAGGACGGACACGTGTAAGGATAAAACACCATCAGGACGACACGCGTCGCTTCCGCCTCAACTTAACTGTCACCGCCTCGAGACGTCGCCGGAGCTACACCACCGCAAACCTTGAGCTCAGATTACCGGAGAGCCTCCATCAAAACCATCTCTACACTTCCACGCTTTGTCTTCACTTTGGAGAGCTTCATCGATCCAATCGAGAGCTCATCCGACTGAACAAATCCGTGAACCACTTGGAACCACGAACCCAGAACCACACACAAGCCACAAGCGGGATCCAAAACCGATCCAACGAACTGAAACACTTAAAACCGGCGACGCAAGACTGAGAGAGCCTTCACCCTCCGGAGACAAAACCGACGACGGCGGAACTGAAAAAGCCTCAACCTCCCGGAGACAAGGGCCGGCGGCGACGGAGCTGTAGGAGCCTCCACCTCCCGGAAACGAAACCTCAACTGGCAAAACGACTAGCTTCACCGCGCCTAACCTCCACACGACCGCGCCTTTACTCCAGAAGCAGCCGCGTATGGGACCTGAACGAGAGCTCAGGCAAGGCGGAAGACAGAGGAGACGAAAGAGAAGCGAAAAGCCAACATCTTTACGGTTGCTCGAGGGGCTCCGGCGACGGCACGCACGCTCACGCGCCGACCGCTCGCCGGATCCAATCTTAGATCTACTTTCTCTCTCTGATTGAGTAATATTGGTTATTTTATGAACTGCAAAAACGTTTCACAAACATTTTTTTTGGCATAACGAAAACGTTTCACAAACACTTAAAAACTTGGTCATCAGTTTTGTAGAAAAACAATAATTATATTATCAAAAAAAAAAAAGACTTTTACAATCAATATTTGTTTGTTGATTTTTTTTTTTGCTATATAACAATAGTATTTTATTATCATATTTTAAAATGTTGATGTATTTTATTTTAAGCCGTTTCTGTTAGTTATAAGTGTGTGCACGGCTCTGGGTGTTCTCAGAACAAAAAAAAATGTAAAGAATATGAAGAATAATATAAGTTCACATGCGAGGGATCCTGACGGAGAGATCTATCTGGTCTTAAGACTTACTGTGGCCTCATGAAATAATGAAAACTTCTTTCTGTTTTGACTCATGAGTTCTTTCTATATGTTATCTAGTAGAAGAAAGATGTGTCATAGCTTGAGAACATTCTCATGAGCTGAAAAGATTCTGTGTAAAACAAGAGACTAAACAAAACGAGACGACATAGAAATCAAGTGCATGTGTTTTCAGAATAAAACAAAGCTAATACCAGAAATTGATAGTGATGTTTTGTCTTCAACTGCCGCTGGAATAATTGCCTTCATAGTCAAAATATTCTTTCTCCAGATGGAAAGATCGAACGAATTAACTTGAGAGATTTGGTAACAACTGTGGCTGTAGAAACAATGCTGTCTTAACAAATTATATAACTCATTCTACAAAAAGAACAAATGGAAAAGTCGTTAAAACCTTCGGGAATTTACTCAACACGCTCTGGTTACCTCACCATGACGGAAGAGCAGCCCCTGATACCTCCAATGGCTCCAGACGCCTCGATTGACTGGCTTGCGAACGTCTGGAATCTCAAGGTCTCCCAAAAACTAAAGATCTTACGCACTACCTGTAGGAGAAGAATTTGCAATCAGACAAATTCCACTCCCTAACCAATGCCCGAGATGCAGAGAGGAACGCATGCGCTGTTTACCTGTTCATACGCTACAAGAGTTTGGAATCTCGCACCCTTTACTTCTCCTTTTCACGCAAATCTGGTTGAGACTACACTTGCAGGACTTGATCCCATCTCTCCCACCGGTGGGCCTAGCGGCAGGAACGATCTCAACTTGGATTGTCTGGTCCATCTGGCTCTCGAGAAATCAACTCATCTTCCAACACCAGAAGGAAACCCTGACAAAACAAAAGCCCTCTCAGACGCTAGAGAATGGACAGGACACTCGCCCAGGATCAGATCAAAATTGCTCTCCCCCGTACTCCGATGATCAACATCGAACCAAATCCTCATCGTCAAGCCCATTCCTCTGTCTTCACAGACGCTGCCTGGAATCCTTCTACTAGCTGTGCAGGATTTGGTTGGGTCATTGATGATCTGATTTCATCGACACAACACTCAGCGACGGAGACATTTGTCTCATCGCCCCTAATGGCCGAAGCTTTGGCTGTTCGACATGCCATGATCTTCGCCCTCAACCGTGGAATTGAATCAATTGTGATTCACTCGGTCTCCCAATCGTTAATCAAGTTGATCAAGAACAACTCTTATCGTTTTGGAAATCGTTTTTAATATCCACAATTCAATATGGACCACCACCACGTGGCTTAGCGGCAGTACTGAATGTTTCTCACACACGACTACCCGAGTTCGTCAGTTCGATACTCGGGGACAGCGGGGTGGTACTGGGTTACCTAAAAAATCTCTACGGGGATTTATGGCGAGGTGGCCCTTCGGGGTGAGCCCAGTCACTATAAAAAATTTAACCTATACAATTTTAACCAAGCGTTCGTAGCTTGGTGGTAAAGGAAGTACAGTTGTACTGCCCGCCACCCGGGTTCGAGCCTTGGGTACAACGGATTTACCCGGGTTCGAGCTTTGGGTACA
Organism: Brassica napus; assembly: GCF_020379485.1. NCBI lineage: Eukaryota > Viridiplantae > Streptophyta > Magnoliopsida > Brassicales > Brassicaceae > Brassica > Brassica napus. The sequence continues at coordinate 9,528,273 of NC_063449.1, forward strand.
ACGGATTTAACATCCCTTCTGTTGGGGCGCTGGACCCCTTTTGGGGATAGTTGGGAATGTGGCTGCCGAGATACGAGTTATCAAAAAAAAAAAAAAAAAAAAAAAAATGGACCGGTTACATAATATAAAGAGCCTCCTCGTTCAGATATCCCCGTAATGAAAACAGGAACAACAAAACTTGCAGACGAAAAATAGAGAAATAGACAAAGGAAGAGGAGAAAAAAAGACAGATAGAAACAAATGATCTGAGTAGACACCACCATTCCTGAAGCTCCCAGTAAACGTACCAGCCAAGTTGTTCAAATCATCCTCAACCCTGAGCTTCAACAAGAAACAGGTTGGTTAACCATGATGGCCTCCCCTGCGCTATATAGGATTGATAGCGCTTGTCTCTTGTGACACTCCGGGAAATGTCTTCAGCGATAGAGTTTTCCTCCGCTGCAACATGGTTCAAACTCCATTTTTGAAAGGAAGTGCCAATATCAAAATTAGTGTCCGAGCATTGGGAAACCACGCGGGTTTAGCACTTTAGCATGGCTTCCCTTGCCAAGAGGTACAAGAAAACTCAAAGATAACATTTTGCTCAAATAATTTGGGAATATTGAGTTCCTAGATTATGAAAGGTTTTGATTGTTTAGGTTAAAATAATAAAGTAACCCATTTAAAATCTCAATAATATTAATTTGTAAAGGTTTTATAAATTAACCTGATTGAACCAAACCGGGATTGAAAGGGTCTAGGCATGTCCAGCACATGCTGGAGGCACATTTGCAGAGGTCCCTTTACAATTTTTAGATATTTTTAGTTTGGATTAGGGTCTTTTTTTTAAAAAAATGCTTTAAGAAAAATGCTACAGATTTGTCTCATCTCGGGGCCCATTAAATTATTCAGACGGGCATGGGTCTAGGGTTATATAATATATATAGAGGACGGTTCAATAGGGTAAAAATGAACCGTACCGAACCGAAATAGACAATATGATTTGATTTTGGTATATACCATACAAACCGAATGTATGTGATTTTATAAAAACTGTAGGATTTAGATATGGTTTGGTTTATAACCGATTAAACCGAATAAACCAATCTAAAGTAGAAACATGTAAATATGTATATATTTTATAACAACGAATGAAAATCTATTTGTTATATAAGTTAATTTTTGTTAATAACTATTACCATTTTTTTACAGTAATAAAGAAACCCCAATTTATAAAAAACTTGAACTATAACAATTCATCCAACCGAGACTTCTTATTTTCTTAGTCTTTTATTTTTTATTTTTTTGCTTTATTTTAGCATTGACTAAATTGAAGTAAAGACTATAAATTTGATGGACAACAATTAGTGGAAATTCTTTGTAACTTTTTTCTTATCTCTAAACAAAAAGAGTTTCATGTTCAATCAAAGGAATATGACTGGTGAACACTAAATGTGGAAGAATAGAAAAAAATTTCTTTGGTGTTTCTGTTTTGTTTTGTTTTTTTTGTTTCAAAATTTCGAGCTTTGATTTGATTATTTTATTAGATGGTAGAAGCGTTTTTTATTTTTTTGTTCTTTTATTTAAACATATAATATTTTTTTACTAAATGACTGCGTCGACAACAGGACTCTAAAATCATATAATACGATCTCAAACTAAATAATTATGTTTTTTGGTATAAAACCAAATAAACCAAAAACCGACAGTATATATATAAACCAAACCGAACCGAATTAAATATGGATTTAATATGGTAGTTGTATTTTATTAACCGAAATACCGAAAAACTGAAAAATCCGAACCGAAACCGAACAGATATATGGATTGAACACCCCTATTTTATAGAGAGAGAGGGGAGAGCGGAAATTAGAAAGAGGCGGCAAAGAAGAAATTGAGTTCCTATATAATGGCGATGATCTTGTCGAGCATGAGACGTTTGTTGTTAGAAGAGGTGAGTGAGAAGCTACCGAGTTGCTTCATGACGGTAGTCTTGTCAGCGACGTGCGGTGGCGTTTGGGCTGGTATGTGTAGATTCGAATTGAACTTTTTTTCAAATTTTCGTTCGAACAAAATAGATATAGATCTGATGGACGAAAACTCACTCTTGCAGCCTATAGCGATAAGCAAAATATTAGGAAACGGGTTCATGATGCAGTAGGGGCTTGTGGGACCGTGTCCCAACGTCTTCTCGTAAAACAGGAAGCTGTGAATGCTGAGGTAATGATCAGATGCTATATTAATTGATCAGATTGCTGGATTTTCCCCCCTTTTTTGTTTGTTTGTTTTGTTTTGTTTTTAATTATCGTGGTGTGTGTTTCAGATGATGAAGCTTGTTAAAGACGTGAAGATGAAACGTCAGAGTTGAAGATGCTATCAACTTGTATTTTGTTTCCAGACCAAACCTTGAATCATATGTAGCTCAAAAGTTTATGAGTATGAATTATGTGTGAACTATTTTAATTTGTGATGAATGGGTTGGTTATTAACCGATAAATACAACTCTGTGCCTTATGAATAAGTTGAGTGGTTTTCCTTGTTCTTTGATCCACCATGACCACATCGTCAATTCGTTATGCATAGATCTCTCTTTTCTTCCCTGTGGGACCCAAAAGAGAAGCCAGTATGCAGCCTAATGCCTGGGCATGGCATTGTATTCTATTGCTCATCAATGTTCATTTCCTTTTCTCTTGAAAGCTTCTGACTCTCTAAAGCCAAATTAATATATACACGCTTACAAATCTAGCTAATGGTTAACTGATCAACAGCGTTCCCGGAATGAATCAGTTTACCTGCTTGGCTTAGTAATTCAAGCATCATCAACAAGTGAGGAACGAACCTTCTTGTGATACTCTGAGGGAAAAGAGTAGAAACCCTAGCTTGGTTGAATATTATTACATTCAGAGGAAAGCATACATAGACTAGCAAAAGATTATGAAAGCTGAAACATAGTCACAGCTCAAACTCTCTCAGACAGAACAGAAGTTCCTTCATCTCTTTCAGATTCTTCTCCAATTTCTTTCCGCTGCTTCCATCCTTTCTTTCGTCATGTTCAGGTACGTACCCAAAAAGATGGTGTTTGGCGTTTCTACATCTACCGGCAATGGAGGGTACATGGCGACTCCTGAACAGAAGACCAAAACAAAAAAGAATTGAACCAAACTTGCTTGTTCTTAAAAAAAAATGTAATAGTGAGAGAAGAACCAATTCATACCAGCCTTGAATCCAACGAACGCTAATGTCCCTTTAACAACAAGTGCCCTCAACGTCATCATCTTCTTCGATTCCGGATTTTGAGATTTGCCAATTAGGGTTAAGTGCCACCGCTGCTTCTGTGTAAGTAATAGCAAACCTACACATGTCAATTAGGGCCGAAGCCCGCAGCCCGAGCCCGCTCAGCCCTAAAAATTACCGGGCCTGGGCTTAGTTTTATAAGCCCAAAAAAAAATGGGCTTTTCGGGCTAAGCCCATTTGGGCTTTGGACATTTTGGGCCTAAGCCCGTATGGGCTATGGCCGGCCCGAAAACCCGAAACTTTATATTTTAATTTATTTAGTTATATAAAATAGTTAATTTTCTTAATTATTAATTTATAATATTATCTTAAATCATAGGTAAAAACCCTAATCTTTATTTAGTTATGTAAAATAGTTGAAATGCTTTTATTTTATTTCTATTTGCTATTATTATTATCTTATTTGGTGTTTTTAAGTTACACATTTGTTTTAGTTTAAACTGGATTTCATTAAAAACATATGGCTTTTAGAAAGTGTGCTCCTTTCCCTCTCGATCATTTGAAAGACGGTGCATATTTATATTATTCGATTAGGTGTGAAATAGTGATTTGTATATGCCGGCAAGACATAACAAAAGCCCGAAAAAGCCCGAAAAGCCCTATAGCCCGTTTAGGGCCGGGCCGGGCTTTAAAATATAAGCCCATAATTTTTGCGGGCTGGGCTTTAATAACAATGGGCTTTGCGGACTTTGGGCCGGGCCGGGCCGGCCCGATTGACACCCCTAAGCAAACCCCAACTTTGCATGCCGACGACGTGAAAAAAAATCCTACTATATAATAATTTTATTTATTTTTACTAAATCTAAAAATAAAAAGTAAGTCTATAATCTATTAATATTACTTGCCAAATAATCTACATAAAATTACAAATAATCATTTATGGTAACTAATTGTAAAAATTATAGAAAGAGTAATGAAATTTGATCAATCCATTTTTTATATTTATAAACTATATCAAAGAACGAAAAATAATTTATAGAAATTGCTATAATGATTATATATTCTTATATAAATCATTATATTCATATATATATATAAAGAAAGGTGCCCTTTGTTTAAACTTTCATGAATGGAGTTTTCTTTTGGTTAGTCACTTGCGTAGTTGCGTGCATGTAACATGTGTACTACACTATCTCCTTGTAAGAACGATAAAAATAACACTACTGTACTATACAAATATTAAAACGAATTTATTACAGAACAAGAAAAAAAGGCAAAGCTAGTCACAGAAAGAAACTATATAGAATATGACCGATCTCACCTTGATAAACAACAATTGTTTTTTTTTCAGTCCTTCAATTCGGAGTATAAGCTGAATACCTTGATTTTGAAGAATACTATAAGTTCACCTGCAAGGGATCAAAGGAGAGATCTATCTGGTTTCAGGACTTACTGTAGCCTCATGAAATAAGAAAACTTCTCTCTGTTTTGACTCTTGAGTTGTGTTTACATTGTTATCTAGTAGAATAAAGTTGTGTCATAGCTTGAGAACATTCTCTAAATCAAATCCATGACCTGAAAATATTCTGTGTTTTCAGAATATATTAAAACAAAGTTCATACCAGATGTGATAGTGATGTTTTGTCTTCAATTGCCTCTGGAATAATTGACTTCAGGGTCATAAAATTCTTTCTCCACATGAAAAGATAGAAAGAGTATTCTCAACTTGAGAGATTTGGTAATTAACTGTGGCTGTAAAAACAATGTTTTCATAAATGGAGATAAAAAACATAAGAATATATTTACATTGTATACTGAAACTGATTCACCTATTTACCTAAACTAATAGCTTTTAAATTGCATAAAACCTCAACTATAAAAGTGATACATCTCAAATTTAGAAGTCTGGTTGCTTTAATATAAACTTTAACTGTAAAGGCCATTAAAGTCTTAACAACCTTCACGCCAAACAACCCCTTCATTTTCATAATCATAGAGACATTTGACATCTTGTGCGGAGAATCATCAGAACCTAGATTCCTTGAGGCGTAATTCAATAATATATATATATATGTAACTTGTTACATTTCACTTGAGTAACTCCATATCCAACCATCTTTCTCTTAGAAAATGGGTTCTGAAACTCCTCTCCTTCCTCTTCACCTCCCGGTCATCGATTTTTCAAACCAAAACCTGAAACCAGGAGAGCCCCAATGGGACTTAACCAAAGCTGATGTCCAGAAAGCTCTTCAAGACTACGGCTGTTTCGAGGCTTCTTTCGATAAAGTTCCTATCGAGTTACGAAAATCGATTTTCAAGGCCTTGGAAGAGCTTTTCGACTTACCTTTAAAGACAAAATTGAGAAACGTCTCGAAGAAACCTTTCCATGGATACGTTGGTCAATACCCAATGGTTCCACTGTACGAGAGCATGGGCATTGATGATTCTGATGTTGTAGACAAAGTTGAAGCCTTTACTGAAAAGTTATGGCCTCAAGGCAACAACAGCTTCAGGTCAGTAAACTTATATTCTTTATTACCATTAGTATGAACATGTTTTTGATTAAAAAATTCGTTACTACCAGCGCAACGATCCATTCGTTTTCAAAGAAGTTATCAGAGCTAGACATAACTATAAGAAGAATGATCATGGAGAGTTTTGGACTCGTGAAGTACATCGATGAACATCTTCAGTCAACGAACTACCTCCTTCGAGTTATGAAGTACACAGGACCTGATACAGAAGAGACCAAACTAGGGCTAAACGCTCATACCGACAAAAACATTGTCACTATACTTTACCAAAACCATGTTGAAGGTCTTGAGGTGCAGACCAAAGACAAGAACTGGATCAAAGTGAAGCCATCAGAAGACTCTTTCATCGTCATGATAGGAGATTCTCTCCATGTAAGAAGCCTTTGCTTTTAACTTCCTTAATTTTAAAACAGAATCAATGCTTGAACCATGACTGATCTTGAAACTTTAGAAGCTTTAAACAATTTAGTAAAAAACAATTAAAACAGTTTGGAGATTTATGTTCATATATATTAACTTAAAATTTTGGAAGCCTAAGATCAATGTTTTCCTTGGCTATACTCGGAACTGGCTCTAATAACAGCTAAGTGATGTTTTTGTATGTCATAGGCATTGCTGAATGGTAGATTACACTCTCCATATCACCGTGTCATGATGACTGGAACAGAGACGAGATACTCGCTCGGGCTGTTCTCAATTCCTAAAGCAGGACATATCGTGAGTTCACCAGATGAGCTCGTGGACGAAGAGCACCCTCGACTCTTTAAGCCCTTTGATCATGTTGAGTTCCTTAAATTTTACTACACAGAAGCTGGACAAAGATCTCAATCTGCTCTCAAAACTTACTGTGGAATGTAAAAACAATAAAACCTCTCTTGTTTGCTTGCTTCCAAAACGTCCTTTTACATCAATAAAATATTTTCACCTAAGAGCGAGCACCATTATAGCGCCAAGAAAAGTTGCTGACTTCCGGCCGATAGCTCTGTGCACTACACATTATAAAATCATTGCGAAGATACTTACTATGCGCCTACAGCCGCTCTTGCCGCGGATTATCTCTCCACACCAGTCAGCGTTTGTTCCCAAGAGGGCCATTGGAGATAACGTTCTCATCACCCACGAGATTCTACACTACCTTCGGACTTCAAAAGCAAAAGTGAGGTGTTCCATGGCCGTCAAGACGGACATGAGTAAGGCATATGATAGGATCGAGTGGTCTTTTCTAGAAGCGGTTTTGCGAAGACTAGGATTCCATGAGAAGTGGATCTCCTGGATTATGGTTTGCGTGACATCTGTTTCTTACTCTTTCCTTGTTAACGGGGCTCCACAAGGCAAAGTAAACCCGTCACGCGGCCTCCGCCAAGGTGATCCGCTGTCTCCTTATGATGCGCCTCGGATCATAGACCCGGGCCAGGATGATGCGACCATGGCTGAGCCAGATGATTCTTCAACAAAGGACAAACAAAGATGGATTAATGGTGAGGATACTGATCTAAAACCAGCTGATGAGACTGAGGACGAGCTGGAACCAGCTGAAGAGAGTATGCTTGAGCTGAAACCAGCTGAAGTGATAGTAGATGAGCTGGATGAGCTGAGTGAGATAAGTGATACTAGCTTGGAGCTGAATGAGCTAAGTGACACTGAAGATGGAGCTGGTTTAGTTGCTGGGCGAAATGAGCCTTTTTCAGCCCAAAGAAAAATTCATAACAAATTCAATTTGGGTCGGTTTTACACCAAATTCGACCAGACCTTTCCTCAGTCCATTTCAAGCCCATTATCATCAAGAATGCCAAGAGGGAGTCAGCAAGGAAGTCTTGGTCGTGCATGGGAAAAAGAATTCAACAAAAATCATTAATTTCGGTCTTTAGTCAAAGTCTTCATTTCTAGTTTCTATGTCTTGTTTTTAACACATTCTTCTTTGGATTTCTACAACTTGTAATCCTATATATAGGGCCTAAGAACCACGAAATAAGATAAGCTTTTTCCCCTTTTATTTGAGTTTATCTATTTGTTCTTTGTAGAACACTTCTTTGTTTCTTGGTGAGGTTATCTCCGAGTAAACAGCCTCTAATTCGTTGGACCTGTGCGTCATATCAGACAACGTTTAGAAATCCTTCTTTTGGTGGACTTGTGAGTCATATCAAGCACCAACTGAAGTCTGGTAGTATCATTGGGCCATCCGCAACCCATTGTGTCACCATTCAATCCATCAGTTCTCCCTTTTGGCAAGTTCATATCCCTTAAGTCCGATTGAGTGATCCTTCCCTAATTTAGGGCGTATCAAGTGGTATCAGAGCCACTCAACCGGTACTATCTATCCATCTTTCTCATCTTCCATTTCTAAACACTTCTTCTTCATCTTTCTATCTCAAATCCGGGCCACTACCTTACCTATCGCCATTCTTCTATAAAAAAAAAAAAAGAGAAAAGAAAAGAAAAAAAAAATAATCTATCAAAAAAAAAGAGAAAAGAAAACAAAAAGTTTGATTTATTTGGCTAGGTGGTGGAAGAGAAATCCTGCTGGCTGAGGAGAAATCCAGCCTTGGAGTGGTTAATACGGATTTCAAAACCAATTCTCTTATATTTCTATCTTGTGTTCATCTCTTGCTTGCTTGGAGAAATCCATTGGGTTATTTGATTTGTTCTCTTAGAACTTTGAGAGGAAACTCTTGAGTGACCACTAAAATCTGAGAGAAATACTTGTGTGGGTGAAATCAAACACTTGAGAGTGTGAGGATTATTTTTATCTGTTAACCTTTTGTGTTGAGAATTTTCAGGTTAAGATCTTTGAAGCTGATCAAAGAAAGCTTTTCAGTCAGTTTGAAGCCCAACAGTTTTGTGACAACCTTGTGGAGAGTGTGGTGAAAGCCCTCAAGGATGTCAGCAAGATCCAAAAGAAGAGCACAACCACACGTGCATCTGTAGCTAAGCCATCCTTATTCATCAATGAAAAACCCAAAGGTAAACCTGAAAACAACCTTGCAGATCAAAAAGATTTTTCAGATTCTTTACCAATTTTTGATGAGTATGATGAAGAGACGATTGAAAGTTTGATCATTTGTGAGGATGAATGTGATCTTCCATCTCCAAAATCTGATTTTATGTTTGATGATGAAGAGACTAATGGACTAACCTGTTTTGAACCGGAGCATCCGAGTAGTCTTGTTCTATTTTCACCGGATTTTAAGGAAGAACCATTCGACTACTCACATCAAGGACTGCTTCTTGGCACCAAGAGACCCATGGACGATGATCTAGGTCCCATATTTGATGAGGAAGACGAACCTGGTCCAACCTTTGAAGCGGAAGCACCAAGCGTAACATCCATCATCATGGAGAACCAACTTTGCTTTGATCCCGGCACAGCTCCTACACCTTTGTTCAAAGAGCACTGTAAGGAACTTTGTATCATCAGTTCTGTGCCTGATCTGTTTGATAAAGTCAGTTCCAATGACATAAAACTTTCTGGTCTTGATCATCTTGAAAAGTCATTTGAGCTTGATTTACAACAACTAGTTTTCTGCTCTAGAAAATCGTTTGATTCATTTGTCTTCAAAGAAAATAGCTTTAGTCTGAGATCTTATGGACATGAACTGATCACTGGAATTTTGTTTGCATCCTCATATGCTTTGGAAGATTTTATGGTTAGCACATTGCTGGAACAGAATTCACATAAAGCTGAAACCGATTTTTGTGGTGATTCTGTTTTGAAACCTGTCCATTCTTATTCTGAATCTGATCTTGAACTAAAAGTTTTGTGTTCTGAATCTGATCAAGTTAGGCACGTTTTGGAAATGTTCTATGGTAGTTCATGCTTTGAAAACATTCTGATTTACAACACCTTCTTTGATAAACATGCTGAGCCTTGGATAAGAAATTCTCAATTTGAACTTAATCTTTTGTGTTCTAAATCTGAGAAACTTGCGCATGATTTGAATTTGTTCTTTAGGAACTGTGCTATCACGTGCCCTGATACCATTCTGGTGTACAAGACTTACTTTGATAGGCTTCATGATGATCTGAAACGTGTGCTACATGTTCTAGGGAAAGAAACTTTGGTTTATGATCTGAACAAATACTTGTCTTGTACATATGATCCTGGTATTTTAATATTTGTTTTGAGTGTCCAGGATAAACAGGATCAGTCTCCAAGAGGTGTCAGGAACAGAAGCAGAGATCGTGCTTATCAGTTTAAGACTTGGAGATGCATGTACTCGAGGAAACCAACTTCAAAACTCCAAGGAAGTTTCTTTCCAAAATTTTCCTTCACTAAATTTTACATGATTTTTAAATTCTTTTTGTCTGATTCATTTCCTTTTGATACAGGTAAAATGGATTTGAGGTCAAATCCTTTTCAAGAGGGAGAGAATGATGCGCCTCGGATCATAGACCCGGGCCAGGATGATGCGACCATGGCTGAGCCAGATGATTCTTCAACAAAGGACAAACTAGGATGGATTAATGGTGAGGATACTGATCTAAAACCAGCTGATGAGACTGAGGACGAGCTGGAACCAGCTGAAGAGAGTATGCTTGAGCTGAAACCAGCTGAAGTGATAGTAGATGAGCTGGATGAGCTGAGTGAGCTAAGTGATACTAGCTTGGAGCTGAATGAGCTAAGTGACACTGAAGATGGAGCTGGTTTAGTTGCTGGGCGAAATGAGCCTTTTTCAGCCCAAAGAAAAATTCATAACAAATTCAATTTGGGTCGGTTTTACACCAAATTCGACCAGACCTTTCCTCAGTCCATTTCAAGCCCATTCTCATCAAGAATGCCAAGAGGGAATCAGCAAGGAAGTCTTGGTCGTGCATGGGAAAAAGAATTCAACAAAAATCATTAATTTCGGTCTTTAGTCAAAGTCTTCATTTCTAGTTTCTATGTCTTGTTTTTAGCACATTCTTCTTTGGATTTCTACAACTTGTAATCCTATATATAGGGCCTAAGAACCACGAAGTAAGATAAGCTTTTTCCCCTTTTATTTGAGGTTATCTATTTGTTCTTTGTAGAACACTTCTTTGTTTCTTGGTGAGGTTATCTCCGAGTAAATAGCCTCTAATTCGTTGGACCTGTGCGTCATATCAGGCAACGTTTAGAAATCCTTCTTTTGGTGGACTTGTGAGTCATATCAAGCACCAACTGAAGTCTGGTAGTATCATTGGGCCATCCGCAACCCATTGTGTCACCATTCAATCCATCAGTTCTCCCTTTTGGCGAGTTCATATCCCTTAAGTCCGATTGAGTGATCCTTCTCTAATTTAGGGCGTATCACCTTACCTCTTCATACTCTGCACTGAAGTTCTATCGGGCCTATGTAGCAAGGCTCAAGAGGCAGGGACCTTACCGGGAATTAAAGTTGCCCGTAATTGCCCCCTCGATCAACCATCTGTTATTCGCGGACGACACCATGTTCTTTACTCGATCAGATCAGTCAAGTTGCTCAAATCTTCTCGCCATCCTTGCTAAATATGAAAGAACTTCCGGTCAGTGTATAAGTCTCAGCAAGTCGGCGATTACTTTCTCGTCTAAGACCCCCCTGCCAGCAAAAAACAGAGTAAAGCTCACCCTATCTATTGATAAAGAGGGTGGCATAGGGAAATATTTGGGCCTTCCCGAGCACTTCGGCAGATGAAAGCGCGACATTTTCAACAGTATTATCGACCGGATCCGCCAAAAGGTCTTGAGTTGGTCGACACGATTTCTTTCGGGGGGGGGGGGGGGGGGGGGGGGGGAAGAGGTTCTACTCAAGTCAATCCTCACTGCTATCCCTGCCTACGCTATGTCATGTTTCAGACTGTCGGGTTCTCTCTGTAAACAAATCCAATCAATCCTCACGCGGTTCTGGTGGGACTCGAAACCCGATGTGAGGAAGATATGTTGGGTCGCATGGTCTAAGCTTACACTCCCAAAATCGCTAGGAGGGTTGGGCTTTAGAGACATTGAATGCTACAATCAGTCCCTCGTAGCAAAGATTGCTTGGCGACTCATCTGTGATCCCCGGTCCCTCCTGGCGCAAACATTACTAGGGAAGTATTGCCGAGACTCTTCCATCCGGGGCGTTACTTGCCCATCATCTGCATCGCATGGATGGCGAGGAATCTTGTGGGGTCGTGACTTACTTGAGCTTGGTCTTGGCTGGAACGTGGGAAATGGAGAATCGATTAATATATGGTCTGAACCCTGGCTCTCTCCTTCCTCACCTCTAATGCCGATGGGACCGGCTCCCTCTAGGGAGAGTCAGGTAATGTGTGTCTCAGACCTTCTCCTACCTACCTCCAATGATTGGAATGTTGCTGCTATCAGACAGCATTTGCCTCAATATGAGGACTGTATTCTGCAAATGGTTCCTAGTTCCTTCAATAAAAAAGACGAGTTGTGCTGGCTCCCTAATGCTTCCGGATTGTATACGTCCAAGTCTGGTTATGCAATTGCTAGGAAGTCAACACTGAACCACGCTGCAGTAGACTACCCCTGGAAAAGATGTGTATGGAACCTAAACACGCCACCTAAGATTCAAACTTTTTTATGGCGGGCAATGAATGGAGCACTTCCAGTCGGCTCTGTTTTACTCACCAGGGGGCTCCTAGCTGAGGCAAAATGTAAGAGATGTGGCGACCTTGAAACCCCTCTTCATCTCTTCCTCACATGCCCTTTCGCTACCCGTGTATGGGATCGTATTCCTGCCTTGGGCAAACCCGAAGTACTAGATGTGTCTTCTGTAAGAGAGCTCCTTATTAGCAATTCCCGGATGGTAAATCTCCCTCCTACCGGGATTGGTATCTCCCCAATCTATCCCTGGCTATACTGGCACCTTTGGAAAGCCAGGAACATGCTGATCTTCGAAGACAAGTCATGGACAGAAGCGGAGCTGGTCTTAAAAGTTTTAAAGGATGCTCGGAACTGGGAGGAGGCCTATCGGGGTACCAAATGCCCCCACACACACACCCCTCGCAAGGCTACTGTCCCACAATCAGCACGGGGCCTGAGTTGCTTCACTGATGGAGCTTGGGACCCTATCTCCGGACATAGTGGACACGGCTGGGTCTTCTCTACCCCCTCAGGTGTGGAGCTGAAACACCACTCTTCTAACCGTCGTCATGTAGCTGCACCCATAGTGGCAGAAGCTCTTGAGGTAAAGGCTGCCCTTTCGGATGCAGTCGCTAATGATTTCTCTCAGTTGAATGTCTTCTCTGATTCGAAGTCTCTCATCCACCTCCTCAACTCCTCCTCTTCAACGGTGCTCCTGCAAAGTATCATGTTTGATATTAGAGTTTTGTGTTGTCGGTTTGAATCTATCTCTTTTTCTTTTGTTCCCCGTTTGGGTAATGTTGTAGCAGGCTCCCTAGCTAAGGCTTCCTTAAGCCTCCTTGTGACCCCTCCTGTTGGAGTGTAACTCCCTTTTCGCTTTTAATCAAGTAGTTCGCTAAAAAAAAAAGGATAATTAGAAATTAAAAAAAAAAAATCTATATTATTAAAAGAGAAGTACTCATTTGAAAATGTTATTACTTCATTAATTAAACTCCCTTTTTTTTTGCTTGTCTTTTTCAGTTGCATTTATGAAATATCATAAAACGAATAAAATTGTCTAATTTATTACTTGTTTTTTCAGTTACATTAATGAAATATGCTTAAATGAATTTAAACTTCATATTTTTTTGTTTGTCTTTTTCAGTTACCTTAATGAAATATCCTTAAATAAATTTGGACACAATGTCATTTAATCAACCAAAAAAACTCATGAGTTATCCTTACGTGCATAATTTTAATAATGGAGATTTTTAAAAACGTGCATCATTAAAATGTTACCTAAAACATGCAGCACTAGTACATAACATGCATCAATAAAACTAGAATTTGACTCACACAATTGTACGGATATTATTTTCAGTTGATTAAATTTAAAAATAATTATTTATTCAAAAAATATTTAAGAATGGCTATGTTTTTAAAAATTATATGGTATTATTTGCTCATAACTCATTTGTCATTTGATAAATTGTTAGAAAATTTTTTTTAGCATAATATAACTCAGTTGTCATTTGCTAAATTTATGGTTTTTATTTATATTTTTTATTATTTAATTATAATATTTTCATTTTATATTTGAAAGATAAATGAATTTTCTTTCAAACAATATTTTTATAAATGTATTTTTTAAAAAATAATCAATTGAAATTATTATTATCATTGAATATCATTATTTTTGACATAATTTGAGTTTCGTTTACATCAAAACTTATCATATTTTAGGATGATTTTAATTTAAAATTTAATTTTCATATTTTTCAAACAAATTCTAAAAATATTTTTAAATATTTTGTTATAATTGTTAAAAATATATTGAGTTGCATTTCAAATAAAAAGGTGAAGATATTAAAAATATTCTAATTAAAATATGTAAAATTTAATATAGTTTTAAGAAAATGGTCAAAATAAAAAAAAAAATTACACATAAAATAATCATGATTTTTGTTAACTGAGCGGATCATTATTTTTATGATATCGCACACGAAAGAAAAATTTCTGTTTTTAAAATTATCTAATTGACTCTATACTCATTTTTTTTTATGTGATATCACACATTCGTAAAAAAATAGATAGTTTAAGATGCAAAAAAAAATTACTTAATGTATATAATATGAACGAATATTACAAATACATCATTTAATAAAATAAATAATTAAAAACTGAAAATTCATATCTGCGCTGGCGTGCGGATCAGGGTCTAGTAGATATTAAAGTAAGAGACGGATCGTAATCAGGGGAAGGAAGAAACGTTTCTTGTTGGACACGCGTTGATAGGAGAAGAAAACGCATTGAGAGGAAAAGAAATCTGGGTTTGTGTTTCTCGTTCTTGGGTCTCTCCGCCGCAGCCTGCTCCTCCCTCCGCCGCAGCCTGCTCCTCCCAAGGCTTCTCATCCACGAACGTATGTGGACAAGAGAGAGATCCACGGCTCATGTTGATGCCAAGATCCGCCAGCTGAGAGGGAGCGTTATGAGTGGTATGAGTGGTACGAGTGCGGCCTCAGCATCAAGTGAGACGACAACGTCCACCACACATCATTCATAGTTGATCCAGTAAGTGTTTTTTCTTCTTCGTCTGGTTTCCTCTTTCTTGAGAAAGATGAATGATAGGAAATGACGAATCTTGTACTGTGGGAATTTGTGTGTACACTGAAAATAAAATAAATTCTTATACATAGTTTTGGAAGAAAGTATTGTCATATTCAGATGTGGTTTCATTCATTCTGTCTCATTCAAAGTCTATATCTTTATATGATATAATTGCAACAGAGTAAACGAAAATTCCATTGTTTCATGTATTTGTTAAAGGTATATAAACATACGTCAGCAAGAAGAGATTCATATACTTTTATATATAGAGAAAGAAAGAACTATGGATATGTTGATTGACTAGTAAATATATATATATCTAATGAGATATGCACATATCTCATTCTCGTGTATGAACTTTTTAACTTTGCAAAAGGTTCAAAATGCTGAGCTTTCTCTTTCTTCATCCAGACTTGGTCAGGACCCATGAAGCTGCTTCTTCAACATGTCCGGTGGTTTCTACTCTCGTTGAAGGTGGTGCCACTTGCCTTGGCAAAACTGCTGTTGATCAACTTGCCTTTAGGTTTGTCTCTCTCTTTCGATTACCTATATATCGAATTTCAGAAAAAGACATGTAGTTTGGGATTCCAGTGTGGAGGATGGTTTATCTTTAGTTTCTGTTTTCTGCTTATGTAATGGGCATGATGATCCTGAGGAAGGTGAAGCGTTTAGTGTAGTATCTTTTGTTGTTGTTGTTGTTTTCTCTGTGTATGATTTAGGAAACATGGCTACGCTTTTTAAGTTGGAAGATCGTGTAGAATTGTTTGATGGTTCATTAGTCTTTGATTCTCTATAAAGTCTTGAGCTTTACTTATCTGCTTTACTTCTCTTGTCTTCTTTTTTTTTCTTCTTACTACTTTCAAACTGATGATGATGATCTTCTTGAGGAAAGACAAATCAAACTGATGATGATGATTTTTTTTTTTTTTAAGAACCTCTAGATAGGAAACTAGCATTGGAGTGAAAAATTAAGGTTTTTCTTAACTAGAGTTCTTAATTACATTTAATTACTAAAATATCAATTAAGAGATTCTAATGGGGTTTGTGGGTTAATGATGATCTAACTTCATGCACTGATGCACAAAACAATAAAGTATACAAATCTATATAATATAATTAAAAATCTCTTTATTTAATTTTTATTACATATTTTAATATAGAACCAAACCACCCTCGGATTAAATTAGAACCGAACCTAACCAAACCAAACTGAAATTATCCATTCCCAAAACTTAACCCGAATTAACCCAAAAACAACTTCTCGCATTTGTGGCGCTTTATTACATAGAAAAGATTTGGATAAAACAACAGGGACACATAAAGATAATACTATTATAAGATGATCATAAGAATCAGACGCAGCAACAACAATCACATGTCTCGTAGCAGCAACAGCAACAGAACAATCCGTAAAGCCTGCAACAACATATATCCAATTGATTTCATCAAAAACTACAAAAATGAAAAATCATGAGAAGAATTTACAAGACAAACAAAAGATAGAGAAGAGTCTATACTAGTACGTACGTTGCGTATAAACAGCCTTTATTATCTTGCCGTTTCTTGATGTGGTCGAAGTAAACCATGTCCTGTTGTGAAGGTGCCTTCATTTTTCTCTTTTCGGTGTCTTGACGATAAGCTAAGGGGTTGGATTCATTGTTTTGCATGAAGTATATATAAACTTCAAATCTGTTACCTACTTTGATATGATCATTTAATAAAGATATGCATCATTTATTTGGACCGACAAAGTAGTTAGAACCTTCATCCAACTTTACGTGCATGTGAAAACTTTTTTTATTTAAATGATTTGAGAAGGTTCATAGGTTTCTACAATTTAATTACTTCATTTACAAAAGAAGAAAATCTGATTTTCTGGATCGGCAGAAAAGAAAACTATAACATATTCCATGTATAGGATACGGCAATAATACAACTTGATTATTACAAAAAAAAAAACTTATATTGTATTGATCTATTAGTCTACGTGAGACTAAAAAAACCGTTAAAGGTAAATATAAAACATACAATGTGATACACTATGATCATCAATAAATTTATTTATTCTTGAAGCAAACATTTCTCTTATCCACCATGATCATCAAAAAAAAAATTAAATTCTTGAAAATCTACTGTAATGGACAATTTTACTCAAGTTTTTCTTTTGTAAATTGCATAAAATTTTTACTCGAGTTGCAATGATAAATTTTGCTGCAGACCAAAACCGGTTGCATCTGATCTCTTCACGATCCTCAGCCTCATGCATGACTCTTTGAACATCCTGCCAACATTAAAATAAAAATTCAATCTTTTAAAAAGAAAAATTTGCATGTGGCTTTTTTTATTTCAATAAAGTTAATAATCGATATTAATGCAAGCAAAATATGATCATATAATTAATGTAGGGTTATATAAACGTACTGCCAAGGAACATCTCCGACGAGCATCCAATCTCTATCCTTATCCTCGTATATAATAACGTATTCAAATTTCTCCCCCTCCTTCAATGCTACTCCTGCAAAATTTATATGCAAAAGGCTCCAAGTCATAATTTTTTGATAATCGTGATGGAAATGAGCAGGACAATAGGATCCGGTTCTGGGTACAACCGAATGGAACATTTATTTTGGACCTCAAACTTCAGAGAGAACTATCCTATATAGGTCGCATAACTTCCAAATTGTCGAATTTTTATTTTATGATCAACTTAAAAATGTTTGTGTTTTCCTAAATCTCATATCCGACTCAATACGAAGGATTATTTTCTCCATCATGACAATATAACTACGGAAATGAACAGGACTAACCTAGACCAAGACAGCCGAAGAGTTTCTCAAGAACGGTGGCTAGATGAGTATAGCCCTTGCTGGAACCAAGGTCAATCTTCCTCAAGTATGGCACACCGTACATGCTCACTTTCACGTACCCTATCGCTTTCGATAATTCTTTATTGTTGTTTTTCTTTGTCCTATAAGAACACACAGGTGGCCACCCTACCGCCTGACTCTTATCCTTCGGTACAGAGTCATCCTCTACCTCACGGGTGACAATGTCCACAGACGAAACGACGCTGTTTGCACCGTCAGTATCTAGTGATGATGATATCATCATCTCCGAGAACACCCTCTTTGTCTTCTTCGATCCGCTAACTAATCTTTCACCGTTGTTATCTACTGGAAGCCCCAATCTTAGCTCTGTAATCTCAAGTCCTAAACCCTCCTTTGCCATTTGTATTTTTATTTCTTTTTTCGCCTCTGGTTATATGGAATTTTGATTATTCTCTTGGTGCAAATGATGGTTATGTAATGCCTTTGTGTTTTTATGTGTTGTTTAGTTGGTTCAACAAAGCCCAACAATATGTTGACACGTGGGATATAATTTCAAAATTATTAGTGTTTAATTCTTTCTATTTAGCTTTGTGGAGGAAGACAAGGTTAGACCAATGACAGGTCAAATGAGAATGTGGTGTTGGTCACATGAGAGACATAAGTTGGGTCCTTGTTTATAAAAGAGTTAAAGTAAGGGAACTGAGATCTTAAAGGCTGTTAATATTTGTTAGGTTTTGAAAAGATTTTTCGGTAACCCTCCTGATATCCAATTGAAGAAATCCTTCCCAAACATCCCATGTGTCCTCAGTTTGAATATCTAAGATTCTTGTACTCGTTGCTTATTTACAACTTTACTTCGTAAATTATGATGTGTATGTTGTTTTCAGCCTATTATTGTTCCTATTCTTCTTCTTTTTTGGTAATTATTAAAATTGTCATATTAATCCTTGCTCTATAGCATTACCTATGCGTTTTGTGTTCTAATGACTGTAAAGTGTAGTTTTAAATCAGTTTTAAATGTCCTAGGTGACCATATAAACGAAATATGTAACATGAATAGACGTGACGTGCGCATGTCGGGTTCTTTGCTCAATTAGTTTCCTCTAAAACATAGTTTGGCGATCACATCCGAACTCTAATATAGCTTTTGTCATTTGATATGCGCAGTTTAAGTATCTGAAAAGAAAAATATGAGTTGGATTGACTTGGCTCTTCATGATGAAGAACAGCAAGTTGGTCCATGTGAGATAATATTTAATCATAAGTTCATAACCATTAGGCAAACGCGTTATTTCCACTTCATATCAAACAACATTGGTAGCCCTAGTGTTATACTACTTTCCCAAGTTTCCATGCATTTATATCTCATTAATTCATTTACTATATTGTACTGGATGCTGGATACACTAATAATACGTATCTGCCCAAAATCCTTTTGTCTAATTTCCACGTGATGTAGTTGAGAAGAAGCGCACTACCAAATGAAAATAAGAGTACAACTATGTTCCTACATCGCGTAACCAAATGATGGAACCGCATGAACTCTGACACTCAAAGTTGAAATATATTATTAGTTTGCCTTATATAATAATTCTTGTGAAACTAATTAAAGACTCTCAAGTTGAAATTTATTTTCGTTTATACTTATATACAACCAGAATCCGTATAATTTTTGGTTGATAATCATAGAGGAGATTAAAATTTTCATTGTTTACAGATATGTGATGATATATATTATGATAATGAACTTTGTCAAAATATATAATAACAGGCAGACATCATAATAAGAGGATTAAGAATCACACTGATTATTATTATTATTATTATTTTGATTGAATATCAAATTTATTTATCAAAAGATGAAACATTTACAGAGTAAGGTCTATGTATGCGAATCTATTAAAAAGAGAGTGACCAGAGTATTATTCTACACTTAGTACAAACCATCTTCGCATCGTTACTTCCAATCGATGATCCCTTGCATAACGAAGAGAGGAGATACGATTG
Organism: Brassica napus; assembly: GCF_020379485.1. Taxonomy (NCBI): domain Eukaryota; kingdom Viridiplantae; phylum Streptophyta; class Magnoliopsida; order Brassicales; family Brassicaceae; genus Brassica; species Brassica napus. The sequence continues at coordinate 9,547,967 of NC_063449.1, forward strand.
CGTATCAGCTTATCAATGGTACGCGTGATTGCCTCTGTCGATGTCCAGTTTCCCCCATGACGCCTAAAGTAACTGTCTGGAATGTCATTCTCTTCAGCACTGTATCGATCCTACTATGTGAAGGATGTAACATTGTGGCTACTGTTTCATCCCAGTCATGGGTAATAGCATCCACCTAGCAACTTCCCTGCAATATTCCTCCAGACAGTAAATGAAATAAGGGCATGCATAGAATAAACGGTCCCTTGTCTCATCTCTTTCACCGCATAGCATGCATCCTTGGTCGATACACCATGTCCTCATTCTGTCTCCTGCAGATAGACAGTTTTGGAAAGCCAGCCAGAGAATAAAAGGTTGGCAAGGAATCACCTGACTAAACCACACCAGGTGTCGCCGGATTACGTTGTCTTTCTTGCTTTTCAGAGAGTTCCAAGTCATTGTTGTAGAGAAACTATCTGTGTAGACCTCCTTATCATTCTTCCACACTACCCTGTCTGCACTAGCATGCATGTCAGGAAGGGTTACGGTAGCAATCTTGGCATATAATCCAGGATATCGATGATGTCCTCTAGCTCGAATCTTCCAAGAGGACTCATCACCAGCAGGATCTGTAAGAGTAGCTGAACGCAAAACACCAAGATAACGAGTTCCCAAATCACCTCTAATGTCCAATAGCTTCCACATAACAAGCCAGTCATCAAACCAAAAAGATACTGATTTGCCATTTTGAATTTCAAACCGTATAAATTCATAGACCAAAAAGTTTGCAGCTTCGACAATTTGCGCCAAGTCCATGAACCAAAACCACTGTCCTTTGAATCCCAATATGTGTCATTCTTGAGTGGATACTTTCTTGTCCATGCCATCCAGAACGAGCCTGACTGAGAAAATAAACGCTAGATGAGTTTCAAAGAAAATACATGTGAGGTATCTCTGAGTCGACGAAGCCCCAAATCACCCTTTTCTTTAGGATAAAAAACATCTTCCCAAGAAAAACTTGCCTTACTAGTGATAGTTGGAGATCCAGACCATAAAAAGGAACTACACATTCTCTCTATTTTATAAATACATCCCTTAGGCAAGATAAATTAAAGCGAGCTACAAAAATTTATAGTACTCGTTATGATTGATTCAATAAGCTGTATGCGACATGCAAAAGATAGTGCAAAAGATAGTCCATGACAGAAATATTTTGTGGATTTTGTTGATCAAGGGCTCATAATCCGTTTTCCTCCACATTTTTGATGTTAATGGCATGCCTAAATATCTGATAGGCTATGTGTCGGCGCTCAAGCCACACTCCACTGCAGCCAGGTTCGGACTAAGGCTGTTCGTCCCTTGTATTATTATTATTATTATTATTATTATTATTATTATTATTATTATTAGCGATGAATAATTATCAAACAATGGGTTTATCGATCAATTATAAGTATAATTTTTATGGATATAATTATAATTTTTGTTTATCAGATCAAACAAACATAAAAGACAAAATTTTGAGAAATCAAATTTTTTTCTAAACTCTTTTTGTCTTAAACAGTAACAATTGAAAAATAAAATTTGAAGCATATATATTATAAGATCAAAAGTCATATATCATTATTGAGAAATAGTCTTAACTATTTAATATAGATAATTACAATATCTAAAAATAATTTAAATATATCATTGCATCAGCTAATTTCTAATATTTATCAAATCTAATGTTAGAGGATTTGAAGCATAATGATGATTTACTAAAAACTTATATATAAAGTGAAATATCGGTCAATATTAAAAGTTATAAAAACTTCAAAAGGTTTAAAACAAAAAAAACCCCATCTATTCCATTGTATTATTTTTTGGCTAATGTGCATAGTTTTTTAGCGCATACTAATATTTATCTTTGCTTAGTACATTGAAAAAAAAAAATCCGTTAATATTTAATGTAAAAAAATATAACCAATAAAAAAAGTAATACAGAATACAAATTATTATGAAAATACATTTTACTTTTTCATAGAAACTTGTAAAGCATATTATAAAATGAAACAAAAAATAACTTCCTAGCATCTTATAAATGGGCCAGAGAGAATAGAATTTACAGTATCTTAATTCAAATACTAATTTGAATCTGTTTGAATAAGCTTTCTTAATTATAAAACACATCAAATAATTATTTTAAATTTCTAATATATATATCTGGTATAAGCTTCTTTTGTATTATATGCTTGACTCAAGCTATTGGACTTTTGTGCCCCACCCGGATCCACCACACACGAACGTCTTTAGAGCATCTCCAAAGTAATATCTCATTGGAGTTCTAAAAAAAATTGTTTTTCGATTTTTTAATTATTATTTTTTTTCAGATAAAATAAAAAATATCAACCAATCACGGGCTGTTACATGTCGTCTGAACTCATAAATAGTGCAAGGATTCACTAAGAAAGAGTCTTTATTTAGAGATTTTAAGGATTGAATTTTTAGTTTTTGGTAGAATTCACTGATTATTTAATTATTTTTTCTCTAAAAATTCTTTGTTTAAGATTGCTGCTGCGGATGCTCTTGCGTGGAAGAAGCCCAAGACAACCGAAATAAAATATACGAACATTACTTAAAAATACAAATTTGTTATGCCCTTTCTCAAAAAAATATATATATTTGTTCGGCAATGTAGTCAAACGCGACACTGAGAAGTACAGTATGTGTACTAATTATCATCTATTGGAGAAAACAGGACCTAAAATACTTTTGATCTTCATGAAATCCGACGCGAAGATATGCAAATCCAGATTCGAAAAGCTTGTCAGACCATTCTTTTCTCCTGTAAACTGCTGCAATACACATAACCAAACATGTATCAAAATTATATTATCTACGCACATAACAAAATAAATCTATACAAAAGTGAATACTAACCTTGTAGTCCGTTCGCGGTTTCCCACCAAACACGTGACACCGTAAACAGCAAAAATATGCCCAAAGTTACCAAATACAAAAGCTTATCGGCCATTAGAGATAGAAGCATGTGAAGAAATAACGATGAGTGTTTCCTCAATTCATTTGGCTTTTACCGGTACCATTTATGATAGATTTATAACTCCTAATGTTTTGAACAATGTTTTTGATCATTGACCATTTCACATATTTTTAAATTGACGAATTAATGGCTTTAGGTCCTTGCTTCTATAAAGATACATTATATATATAGTCTTTGTCACCTTAAAAACATTGTAAAATATCAGTTATTTTTGTTTTGTCTTAACGTGTGCCTAACATTGTTCAACCAATAAACTTCAACGAAGATTAATAAATGCATGTCGTAGTTATTTTACGTTGCTCATCTCTTGGAGAAGGTTTCCGACAGGAAACGTGTCTATATGTGATAATGTATTGCTGGTTGAAAAATTGGTACGCTATTTATTACGCCGTTAAACTACACATCAACCATGATGATGTTCTCATCAGATTATATCGGATCTAAGCATCCAAATTGTCAGATTCCATCTACATGTTCGAATTTATAAAGAAAGTGACATGAAAGTATCATCATAAGTTGCAAGAAAATATATAAAAGCTATTAAAGTAAGTAATTAGTTTTTAACAAAAGCTTGTATATAGCGTGAAAGTGAGGAAATGACATGAACATTTCACAAGTTGTAAGAATTTCATTTCACAAGTTGTAACAAAAGATCTTAAAGAAAGCAAAAAAGGGTTTCAGAAAAACTTGTATATATATAGCGTGAAAGGGAGGAGAACCTGACTAATCCGGGAAAAGGGAAAGATCGAACAAAGCCAATTCTCATGGTAATGAGTGTTAGAATTCTTTCTTACTACATGCTAACTCTTAAGGATCAAATATTACCACTAGCTACTGAAAATGAAAACAATTTTAAATTTGAAATAGTCGGAGGAATTATATAGTTCTAAAAGGAATATGTTTGTCTCTTCTTTGATGGATTGTGAGCTTTGAATTCAAAGGTAGTTGTAACTAAAGTGATTTTATTAATCGGATGATCCTATAATCTATATGGATAATGAGTACTGGATCTCTGTAGTAGATCCCATCTCATCTAATACATGAGAAATTTAACAGTTTGTACATATAATATGAGAAAATTGGTTTCGGCTTTCGTGTATAATCTATTTTCATGAAGAACTTATATATTGGAGCCTGAGGTATTTGCACTTTTAGGCTAAAAATGCTAAAAACAATAGAGCATATAGAATACTCAGCAGTATTAATGGATTGTAATATGTACTGGGGTTCAATTATAGTCATTAAAACTGATCATCGTTTATAAACATAGAAGATTAGCCAACACCAATATTCTCATTTCATTTCAACTTTCATATATGGATACAAATAACTCAAGCTACTAACAACTAACAACAAAAAAGCTCTTGTGTAATATTAATCGGGAAAACAATTATACAAATTAGATAACATCTTACACTATTAAAATCATATTGAGAACACTAATCACTTTCACCCTCATTAATTATATATATACGATGACCCTACCCATATAGTTCCGTTAAATAATTACAAGAGGTTTTAACATGTCAAAAAAATCCTCTTGCACGTAGACTCGTAGAATTTTATTCAAAAGAAAACCTATGATCTCTATACTACCCACACACATACATATATATTTATATGTTATTTTATATTTATGTTAAACATAGTAATGAAAATCTAGTGGTTAATAAACTGGAAAATCTTTTAACGGTAGGACTTAAGAACAGAGCCACAGAAACTGCAAACGACGGCTCTCCAAGATTTCCAGTAAATTGGAAGGAAACAAAATCTTGTCGACGTCTTCATGTCGGCGATGCTAGCGCCATGGCCGCACCGTGAGCAAGTTCCTGCCGCCGGTTTGCTCCGCTTCACTTTCCTCTTCTGATCCACCAAGAAACAGAAACATACCATATCTTCTTGATTAAGGTTTAGATCTATCAAGAATCGGAAATGAGAACTCTTTTATATACAGCCACGATTGGTTTCAGAGAGGAACGTTTCTCTGTGTTTTCTTTCTTTGATGGTAGAAGTGGTGGTTTTGGGGTTTTATGGTGTTGTGGAACTTTTTTTCTTTTTTTTTTTCTTTTTGGAGTTGTGGTGGATGGTGTAATGGTGTTGTGGAACTTTTGAGCTTATAAATAATGAAATATACAAAATAGAGCTAAGAGCTTGCACCAAAAAAATTAATAATGAAATAGAGGACGAGTAATTAATTATTGAAAGTTAAATCGAATACTCGTGTGGGGAGTTCAGAAAGTAAAATTTTGAGAGATTGGACCAGATACACACACGTACAGCCCTCAATAAAGAACATGTCCTTCACTAAAAAACTAAAAGAAATTTAGATCAAATAAAAATCTATATATATAAAAATATGTTTAACTCTCTCATAAACTATCCAAGTAAAAATTCACTCTCTGACAGACCGACACGTATCCGTCTTCTGTGAAAAACAGCGCATCACTTGAGTTTCTCGGTACTAAGTTTTATTTTTTTGGTTGGGTTTGAGTTTAACTTTGGGCTTATACTATGAACAATTGACATGACTTTTTACTCTTTAATATTATTGAATGTGTTAATTATTTTTTAATATATAGTACATAAAAAAAGCACACACATTTCGATATGGACGTTATATTATCATCAAAGCAATCTTTACACTATGTATCTTATCTTGTGATAATTTATAAAGTAGCAACGAATCTATGAGTTCAGCAAATTTGCAACTACCTACGTCAGAGTTTTAAGTATATAAACAGTCAACAGTAGTGTGTTGAATATTATATTTATATGATTTAAAAGCCTTTACAAAGTAAATATCCATTAAAGTTCTCAACCACTTCAAATGCCACCAACACCAAAAAAATTAAATCAAGTGCACAAAAACTATAATATATTTAAAACTACAATAAATACATTAGTTAATGAAAAATCATTTTTAAAAAAATATTATGGATGCATACATAAATATTAAGAGAAATGTATAAAAGAAAATAAAAGTAATAATAACTTGAAGAACAAAATGTACAAGACTGAGAATATTTATGATTTGTAGTTTAAGATATATTCAACTTATCGTCTTAATCAAGGTGAAATAAACATTGAATAATATTTTTTTTAAATTATATATACATAGAAATATTTTTAGTGGTAGGGTATATTTATAATTTCTAATATTTGGCCAAATAAAAAAAAAGGAAATCTGCATGTATATAACCATGAAAAAAAAACTACTTTAAATAACTTAATCAAAACAACAACCACGTACAACTAAACCCGATGAACGTCTCAACCTCAAAAGAAAGATGTCATAAGAGTAAAAGTCTCAAGACATGACATATAGTTTTGTACTAACAGCTTACCAACCAATTAATTTACATAGTTCATTCAACAGTAATCAAAACAAGCAAATATCCCTAATCAAAACAAATATTGGTAGCTTCATTGTCTATTTAGTATTCAAATACATTAACATGTACAATATTTAACTAATATGTATATTTTTATATGATACAAATTTATATTAAACATTCATTCTAACAGTTTAAATTGTTTTTAAATTTTCATCCCGCCATAGGACAGGCCGGCCCTAATATTACAAATTGTTTATATGCAAAAAAAAGGAATAACATCTATTTGTAAATAAACTAATCCTACGTTATTTTTAAAATTTTATTTTTAAAATTTTATTAGACTATGAAAAGAGATGAAGGTATAAAACTGTTATCTAACTTATGTGTCTAAACTTCTCAACTACATTAATGTGTTTTAGTATATTTTCATCTACGTTAATTAGAAAGTACTTTTGTGTGAATAAACTTATACTAACATTGTAGCATAAAACTATTTTATTTATAGTTCTGAAAAAGAAAAAAAATAATATATAGTAAAGTTGTACAACTTTGAAAATTACAAAGGGTACCTAAGTACGAACTCTCTTCATATTTATGCAATTATTATTTTCCTTAGTGGCAAAGGATTTGTATCATGAAGAAGGTGTGAGTAGCTGACACGTGAATAAAACAGTTGGACGTTGAGTTTGTCATTGTCCATTCTCAGAAAGATGAGAGGATGGGTCATGCATGACAAAACCTCACCTCCTCAAACTTCAATTATTTATGTTTTTTATATGAACTATATATTTGTTTTCTTCTCATTTCACCAACGAAAATTGCATTTAATTTTGCATATACTTAAATAAATTTCGGTGATAAACAGCTCCAGCCAGGCATGCCAAAACTTCATATTGTTGATCGTAGAAAACCATTTAATGTACATGTTGAAATTTTTTTTTGAAACAAACATGTTGAAAAGTGGTACAACACTTTTTCATACGGCACTCATGTTTTATTGTTTTTTTTTTTTTTTGAACACAACTTGTTTTCATTAATCATTAACTTGCACGAGTACAATAACTAGAGGAAGTTAAACATCTTCTTTGATTGAAAGATAAATGAGATAACCCTTCATAAAAACTTGACAGCGAATTCGAGACGAATCTTGAATGTGCGTATAAAACCTTCACGTCCAGCTGAAAGATAGTCACATAATGTGACGTTGAAAGCCAGCTCTCACCTACGAGAAACCCAAAAGTAATCTCGGTTGCCTCTTCAGGTCCTGTAGAGACCGCTACACAAGAAGACAAACCGGTAGAGAAACTAAAGCCGGAACTCAGCAATAGAACTGAGAAAGTGTATCCTTTCATTGAAAGAAGGTATGAGATCCACTCCTTATGAGAGGAGGGTAGAACAAGCAACCAAGATGTTCCCGACGAATCCAACGGAAAACACTTCATAAGTAAAAGATATATCATTATGCGCAATTTAAAGGGACCAATGAATCCACCGGAAATCCTTTGCGACTTAGCCAAAATCAATGCAACCATGTCCATTTTTGAACTGTGTTTACCTGAGCTAAGCCGTGAGCTGATAATATCAGCAGTAATCATAGTGAGCCTGGCCCAAAAACTTATCATTAGCAATCCAAAGACAAGCCAACGAACGGTTGTATACGGTTGTGGAAAGTCGCCGGCGGCATCCAAATGGCCAACGATTGAGAACGGGGGAGCATCAGGCGGTGAACCGGAGCAGTCAGCACATCTGGCGGGACAGGTCGGAGATAGCTTAAGTACTTCGCCACAATGGCGGGTCTCGTCGATAGCAGATGTCTTCGCAGCACCGGTGGAGAAATGAAATGGAAAAGGTTTGGATGGAAGAGGAGGCGGTTTCCGGCGAGGATCTACAAACACAGAGCCTTGAGTTACAGATCTGACGCACCAGGAGTATGAGCCACAGCACCAAGGAACACGCAGAACGGAGGAGCAGCGGCAAGGAATACGAGGAGCGGAGAACCCGCTTGACATTGCTTTCCGGGAATCCCCAGATAAGCGGACAGCATAAGAGATGGTGGACTTTAGGAGCACGCTTGAACCCAAACGATTTGAAACAGTAGTAGTAATGGTGGAGACGAACAACGCAGCAGTCGCGTCGGAGACGAACGGAGCAGCAGTCACGGCAGAGATGAACGGAACAGCAGCGGCGATGGAAAGAGAAGCAGAGTTGAAACGAGGCATCAAGGGAGATGGACGAAGACGACGCCGGCTAGCTAGGTCGCTGCCAGCGTCGACGTCGACGAAGCTAAGGAGAAACGGCGCCTCGATTTCCGTGGCAGGGAGAGACGAGCTAGGGCGAATCCTCCGTCGTTTTGTTTTGTTTTATTGTTTAATAAAATGGATTAATATTTGAAACTTGAATGGAAACTCTGAGATTACGGAACCTGTTTCTCCAAAAGTTGAAAGTTCTATCTCTAACACACCTAATGTGTTTTCTAAGTATTAATTATGTTGGGATAAGATTGATTACTTTCTCCCCTAAGTGTCTGCATCATTTATATATAGGTTTTTCAAACGAATTAAACATTAACATAGTATGGTTGAGAACTTTTATCATCCATGTTTTGGCAATAAGTATCTGCATGCAGCATTTATATCATTGTATACAGTTGAGAACTTTTTATCATCCATTTTTGTAATAAGGTTTGTAACATTTTAAATGTTTTAAATGAATTTAAAAATTCATTCCTTAATCTCTTCCCTCTATGACTATGAGGTCTATGAGCCAAAGAAAACTCGCCATTCCACAAAAAAAAAAGAAAAAAATCTGGCTGTAATTAGATTTTCGTTTTATGTAATGAATATTATTGTGTAGCTAGGATCGCTTTCAAATACCATAAGCTATTTGTATGTTGATGCTTTGGACATAGTTAGGATTGCTTTTAAAGAGAAATCACCATTCAGCAAAAAAAAGTTGAACATAATCAAACAGTTCATTAAGATGGCTGAATTGATTGCAACCACTTGATTTTACATGTTTATTGTTGAATTAATTTCACAATAATGTTACATGTTTATTGATACTTCCACACTCCATCATATACGTAAATGGCTGACTCAGTCTTATGTAAAGTTTGCGCAAAGATGAAAACGAAAATGGAAAATGATTTTGCTTTTGGTTAGTAAAAATTGGGCCGCGTCGAACGGAGCAAAATAAGAAGAAAACAATGGGCTGGACCAAGCATGATGTTATGTTGCATCGTGTCCAAACCCCAAGTGTGACAAGTAAAGCGTGCGTGAGGAAATTCTTAGAACGTAGAGAAGTTCCTCTCTTGAGGAGCAGAGGAACCAGATGAGGGGTTCTGCTGAGGTTGATAGCTGCCTTGCTGGTTGTTTCGAGGCGGATAACCACTTTGTTGGTTGTTGGGATAGGATTTCTGTTGGTAGTTGTTGTACTGAAAGTTGGGCTCTTTCTTGTACCAGCTACCATTGTTGTTGATGAAACACAACTCTTCTTGCCCTTCCAAACCCTCAATCTCATGGACAACAGGTGGTGTCTCTTGGCTTGGGTTACCAACGAAGTGCAGCTGCTCTTGTGTGGCTTTATCAGCAAGGAGGATGTCTATCTTATCCTGGAGAGCTTTGATCTCTTTCCTCGTCTGCTTATCATCACCCCTACTGCCCCTGTCGTGGTCTCCACTGTATACTGCATCACTCTTTACCATGTTGTCAACCAGCTCTTCTGCATCATCTTCAGTTCTTCCCAAGAAGAACCCATTGCTAGCTGTATCCAGTCTGGCCCTGTACTTAGGAAGAGCGCCACGGTAGAATGTGCTCAGCAAGCTGTCCTTAGAGAATCCATGGTGTGGGCATTGAGCTTGGTAGCCCTTGAATCTCTCCCAGGCTTCACTGAATCCTTCCAAGTTCTTCTGTTGGAAACTAGAGATCTCATTTCTCAGCTTAGCAGTTCTTGAGGTTGAGAAGAATTTCTCCAAGAATGCTCTCTTGCACTCATCCCAAGTGGTGATAGAGTCGCTGGGTAGAGACTTCTCCCACTGACGTGCCTTATCCCCCAAAGAGAAAGGGAATAGCTTGAGCTTGAAAGCATCTTCGGACACACCATTGGTTTTTGACAACCCGCAGTAGCTGTCGAACCTGTCCAAGTGATCAAATGGGTCCTCCAGATCCAAGCCATGATACTTGTTGTTCTCGATCACGTTGAGGAGTCCTGACTTGACCTCAAAGTTGTTGGCTACCACAGCTGGTGCTCAGATTCCGAATCTATGACCAAGAATGTTGGACCGGTCATAAGTACCAATGGGTCGAGCTGCCCGCGGTTGGTGTTCTGCCCCTTGCGGTGGATCTGCCATATCAATATCCAATCTCTGCAAGTGGGCTTGTTGTTCTTCTTCTCTTCTAGCTCTAGCACACTCCCTCTCGAAAGCTCTAATGTCTGCTACTATTGGAACTAGGTTTGATGGACCCCTGCTCCTCAAGTTCATACACCTGAAAGTTAAAGGTAGGTGAAGAAGAAGAATCAGTAACAAAAGAAAATAAAAATGACTTAGTCTCAAGTAAGTGACTAAATCTCAATGTTCAATCTACTCAGAATTTGGCAACGGCGCCAATTTGATGTTAGGAGTTTTCAAGGCTCCTAAGACAAATGTTGTAGTATAGTGATTGTCGAACCAGTTCTGAGGGATATCAAAGCACCGAGAATGCAAGTACTCACTTTATCTAAGTGCAACCAATGATTTAGATGGGTTTTAAACTACTACTAATACTAGAAAGCAATAACAGAATGATACTTTCTTGACTAAGGGAAAAGAGAACTCATGGGCATAGGGATTAGACCTTGGGTGATCAAGTATCGAACTAAGGATGACAAATGATCAATCAAACTATCAATCTTAAGCCTAGACACAATTCTAAGCAAGCTCTATGTCTAGATGAATGCTCATTTGCTAACATATCTCGAACATCAAATGTCTTTGGTTGAATAATATGAAAGCAATCATTACTAACAAGTCTATTAGCTATTTTAGCACCTTTAACAACAAATGTCTTTGGCAAAGTATACTAAAAGCCTAGGAGAGTTGTCTCAGGCATTTCATCAAACACCTTTTGGGTGGGAAATGTCTATTGATCAACTTTTGAGTGGCCAACTCAGAAGATGCATTATGAATACTCTACTAGCAAGGAACAAAAATGATCTACACTAAAACATCCTAGAACCAACCTAATCACCCTTAATCTCCCTAACCCATGAATTCAAAAGGTGATTACTCACTAATCTCCATGATTCCTCTTAAACACATATTGGATTTCAGATTAATCATGTAGAGAAATAGATAAGAAATCAACAAGAACACAAGAACATAACAATCAAAAATCCAAGAGATGAACTTCTCTAGAGAGTTTTTGTGTATTTTTCAATAGATCAAAGATAATCTTCCCTGGTGGCTACCAGCAGTACTTAACTTAGGTTTTTACAATCTAAAAACCATAAAACAAATGACCAAAAGGCCCCTGAAATAACATAAAAATCGTCCAATCAAACACGCGGAGCGACCTAGCATAGTCGCTCCCGGAGGTCGCTCCCGACGCTTTCTTCGTGTCTCGCCCCGTCAAAACGCGAGCGACTTGAGCTGGTCGCTCCAACAAGTCGCTCCGGACTTCGGGAGCAACCTCAGTGGGTCGCTCTGAGAGGTCGCTCCGGGCTTCGTTTTGTGTCGTCTCGCCATGGAAACGCGAGCGACCTCGGAGCGTCGCTCTGGCAAGTCGCTCTGAGAGGGGTGTCTCACGATAGAAACGCGAGCGACCTCTCCATGTCGCTCTGGCTGGATCGCTACGGGATGTGAGTCACAGCGACTTCACGTCGTCGCTCCGGTGAGGTCGCTCCGGTGAGGTCGCTCTGGTGCGCTGCTCGTCCGTTGATCGCTTTAAACACTTTTTTTGAGCTCCAAATGCACCCAAATGCCTCCAAGAACTCCATGTGGTACTCCGATACCTGATAAAGACTCATGTATGCAAAATGCAACCTAAACATGGCTAAATCCTAGTCTATATGATCAAAATGCACATGGATGAATGGATAAAACAATGTAAATATGCAAGATATCACTAGGGCGAATCCTCCGTCGTTTTGTTTTGTTTTATTGTTTAATAAAATGGATTAATATTTGAAACTTGAATGGAAACTCTGAGATTACGGAACCTGTTTCTCCAAAAGTTGAAAGTTCTATCTCTAACACACCTAATGTGTTTTCTAAGTATTAATTATGTTGGGATAAGATTGATTACTTTCTCCCCCAAGTGTCTGCATCATTTATATATAGGTTTTTCAAACGAATTAAACATTAACATAGTATGGTTGAGAACTTTTATCATCCATGTTTTGGCAATAAGTATCTGCATGCAGCATTTATATCATTGTATACAGTTGAGAACTTTTTATCATCCATTTTTGTAATAAGGTTTGTAACATTTTAAATGTTTTAAATGAATTTAAAAATTCATTCCTTAATCTCTTCCCTCTATGACTATGAGGTCTATGAGCCAAAGAAAACTCGCCATTCCACGAAAAAAAAAAAAAAAAATCTGGCTGTAATTAGATTTTCGTTTTATGTAATGAATATTATTGTGTAGCTAGGATCGCTTTCAAATACCATAAGCTATTTGTATGTTGATGCTTTGGACATAGTTAGGATTGCTTTTAAAGAGAAATCACCATTCCGCAAAAAAAAGTTGAACATAATCAAACAGTTCATTAAGATGGTTGAATTGATTGCAACCACTTGATTTTACATGTTTATTGTTGAATTAATTTCACAATAATTTTACATGTTTATTGATACTTCCACACTCCATCATATACGTAAATGGCTGACTCAGTCTTATGTAAAGTTTGCGCAAAGATGAAAACGAAAATGGAAAATGATTTTGCTTTTGGTTAGTAAAAATTGGGCCGCGTCGAACGGAGCAAAATAAGAAGAAAACAATGGGCTGGACCAAGCATGATGTTATGTTGCATCGTGTCCAAACCCCAAGTGTGACAAGTAAAGCGTGCGTGAGGAAATTCTTAGAACGTAGAGAAGTTCCATTTAATTTTTATGCATAACAAAATTAAAAATAGCTCGGCCATACCGTCTGTGACTTTCAGAGGAGAACACCACGCCGTTCCAATGCGTCTTTTATTGAAGAAGAAAAACACGTTAATTTCCGACCTGCCGTAATCGAACCAGCGACCTAAAGATTTGCTGTCACAGACTACAGTCTTCCGCTCTACCAACTGAGCTAAGGTCGGATATTGCTATAGGTAGCTCTTATACATATATAGTCTTAGTTTTGGAGTCATTAGATTGATTCTTTTAATTGATCGATACGGAATCTGCAAAACTAAATTGTAGACCAAGTGTAATTTTTTTTTTTCTGTTCTTCATTGGGAATAATTAGATACTAGGCTACCATTAATTACAAGAAAATATTGAGGATTGATATAATATCTGCATCATATATATTATTTTGAGAATTTATAATAAAAAATTGAATATTTTTTGCATTCAGCATTATGTATTATTTTGCATCACGTGCTATTTCCGCACAAGAAGTATGGTATCTTTCCATATGTCTCCCAAACTACGACCTCATTCCAGATGTCTCTGAAATAAAAGTTCGAAATCTATTTATCCATAAAAGTATATCATAACTCTTATATATCCCCGAAATAAAAGTTTGAAAGCCATAATCCCATAAAATTAAATTACTCGATTTAAACCAATAAACTAAAACTATTTTGGTTAATTAAACCAGTTTTAGATCAATAAAGACATTGTTAAGATCATATTACACCTATAAACTGAAACTGTTTTGGTTAATTAATCTGATCATGGTTTATAATTTGTGGTTTGATTGATGTAATATGATCTTAACCGGGTCTTTATTGATCTACAACTGTTTTAATTGACCAAAACGGTTTTAGTTTATTTTAAACTGAGTAATTTAATTTTATGGGATTATGGCTTTTGAACTTTTATTTTGAGAATATATAAGAGTTATGATATACTTTCATGAATAAATAGATTTTGAACTTTTATTTCGGAGACATATGGGATGAGGTTATAGTTTGGGAGACATACGGGAGGATACAACACTTCTTGTTGGGAAATAACACGTTTTCCCATTTTCAGCATTACGTATTATTTTGCATTAAATATTTTTAGCATTTATTTAAGTGAAGAATCTTATATACGTACTTGTGGACAGTAGGCCTGAGACTTATTATCCGAGATCCGGATTCGATCCGAGATCCGCTCCGGATCCGCTCCGAAAATAGGATATCCGGGGTGCCCGGATCCGAATCCGGATAGTAAAATCTTGGATCCGTGCAAACCGAATCCGGATCCGGATATCGTAATTTTTAGGTACGGATATCCGGATCCGGATCCGTATTTTTAAAATACATTAAATTTTTAAATTTTATTAATATTTATATTTGATATATTAATATTTATACATGAATTAATCTTATAATATTATATTTTAGTTTTACAATATTATAAATATTTAATTTATGTATTATATTAAAAAAAATTAGTATTTTTTGTTAAAAAAATTAATATTTTTTGTTAAAAAATTAATATTTTTTGTTAAAAAATTATTTTTAATTATTTTGACGGATCCGGATCCGGATCCGGATATCTACGGATAATAGAATATCGAGACGGATATCCGAAGCCCGGATATCCGAAAACCACGAATCCGGATCCGGATATTAAATCGACGGATCCGGATACCCTAAATTTCCCGGATATCCGGATCCGTCCCAGGGCTAGTGGACAGTACTCTTTTCATCATCCGAAGAAGCTTCTATGAGTTTGTACCAGACTTCTCGTTCAGACCAATAGTTTGTGATCGTAACCGTTCATCATCTAAGTCAAACACACGAATAAGTCAAACAATAAATCACAGCCGTTAGATTTGATCTAACATAATCGTACCAGAACACAGCTACGTGGAACTCTTCACGACTTCACAAATCTTGTAATAAAGATAAGCGTCCGTTTAAAAACAGACAACTCGGAGAAACTGAGCGAGTCTGACTCTGTGTTACCACCGAGTCAACTCGGTTCTTCTCCGTTGTCATCATGGCTGCTTCTTCACTCCACACCTCAATCTCTCCACGTAGCTTCCTCCCTCTCTCAAAACCTTCTCCAAAACCCCAACGCTCTCAAGTCTTCCTTAGGAACAAACAGAGAAGCTGCGTTTCGTGCGCGTTGATCAACGATGAAACCGATGTGATTCCGGTGAAGAGCCACGATGACGGCTCTGTGGTGGTGATGAGCAACGAGACGGAGAGAGATGTGAACGAGCCGGTGGTTGTTGGTCAGCTTTCGTTTGAAGGGTTCCCTTCATCTTCTCCAGCAGCTGACATGGGAGACGACAAGAGCAGAGAGAGCGAAGAGATGGACAAGATGATCGATAGGAGCATCAATGCTACGATCGTTTTAGCTGCTGGTACTTATGCCATCACCAAACTGCTCACCATCGATCATGATTATTGGCATGTAAGTATCGATTTTAATGTTGCCTGACTGCCAAGTAATAAAGATTATGGTCACTTTGACGCTTGAATCTAGTTCTTGAATGGTTTTGTATAGAATCTTGAGCTTTGTCTTTTATTTGGTTTTGTAACCTCAGGGATGGACACTGTTTGAGATACTAAGATACGCTCCTCAACATAACTGGCTTGCTTACGAGGAAGCGTTAAAGAGAAACCCTGTTCTTGCCAAAATGGTCATAAGTGGAGTTGTGTATTCTGTCGGAGATTGGATAGCTCAGGTTCTTGTTTTACACTCTACTACTCTAAGCTGATAATTTTCTGTGGTATTAACAATCTTGCTTTATCTCCAGTGTTACGAAGGCAAACCTTTGTTTGAGATTGACAGAGCAAGAACGTTGAGGTCAGGACTAGTGGGTTTCACTCTCCATGGCTCTTTGTCTCATTTCTATTACCAATTCTGCGAGGAACTTTTCCCTTTTCAAGATTGGTGGGTTGTTCCTGCTAAAGTCGCTTTCGATCAAACCGTGTGGTCTGCTATATGGAACAGTATTTACTTCACGGTTCTTGGGTTTCTTCGTCTTGAATCACCTCTCAGCATCTTCAAAGAATTAAAAGCTACGTTCTTGCCGATGCTAACAGTAAGAAATTCTTCTTCCTCTCTCACTTGCAAAGCCGTACAACCGGATAAAACATTCGCCTGGTCCTCAAATTTTAAAGAATTATTAACTTAATAATATTTATGGTCTTCAAAATCTCAAACCGGCCCTGATCAAGATTTAAGATTAAACATAGTTTGTTTTTCTAATGCAGGCAGGGTGGAAGCTTTGGCCGTTTGCTCATTTGATCACATACGGTTTGGTTCCTGTAGAACAACGACTACTATGGGTTGATTGCGTGGAGCTTATTTGGGTCACTATACTCTCAACGTAAGTGTATCAAACTAACTTTTCAAGTCTATAATCTTCATTAAAGTCTCTAAAACTAATGTTTTCTTTTTCTTGATTTCAGTTACTCAAATGAAAAGTCAGAAGCTAGAATCTCGGAGTCCGTCATTGAGAACCCTTCGAGTTCCACTACACCCATTGATCCCTCCAAGGTACTTACTACATCTCCTGAACCGTTCTCATTCGAATGACAAGAACACTGATGTAACACAAACTCATGGTGTTGGTTAATTACAGGAATGAGAAAGCAGCATGCAAAATTGGGTTTTATGGTCATGGTATTGTATATATATATACACAGAGTTAGCCCAATAGAGAGACCGGAGATTTGAGATTGTTACAAAAGAGATGAATATATTGAAAATTTCAAATGAATGGTTCTCTCTATGTGTAAGAAAATTAGCCAGTATCTTGAATACACCACATAAATATTTCTATTCGATGATTGTTACAAAGTTTATGAACACACACACAGTAGACATCAAAAATGATGATAAGGATATTTAGATAAATGGATCTATGTATAAGAAAATAACCAGAGCCTGAACTACATAAACATTTTTATTAAATGCTTTAAATATCATAACTTCATAAAACAGATCACATTGTTATCTGATTGGATGTGGAAATAAAAAGTCTTCCCGATACATCAAACCATCCAAAAATTTATACTTGATAACATGACGTAAAAACGGTTTTGTATGGTACCTCTGAGCAAAACCAATAATGATTTTTCAAGAAAAAAAAGACAAAAATAATTCGATTACAAAAATAAAAATAAAGAAAATTCAAGCGGAAGACATATTACAGAGTCGGCTTGGAGTTGGTCGGAAATTCCACCGTCGGTGACTCATCCGATGGTGACTAGACGGCATCAAGGCTCTCTTCAGTATCTCTCTGTTTCCGTCACTTGCTCTCCTTATCAGCTTCTCCCTGCTCGGAACAATATAACCGTGCCGCACGCACCGAGCCGAACCAGGCCGGCCTGAACACGTGCAAGCCAGCCTGGTCCTTAGACTCGACCCATGATTTCTCCGACGGTTCAGTTCTGCTGCCGGCATCTCTAGAGCTTCTCGTGGTGGGAATCTTCTTCTTGTAAACTGCATTACTCTGTCTCTGTCTCTATAAAAAAAAGAACTTTGTTATTGGTTTGCATGATTTACATATATATATATATATATATATTTATGAGAACAGAAGATCGTTGACGGGGTCCGTTTCTTACAGAACAAGAAGTGGTTAGTATGGTCTGGATTCAAATATGACTGGCTTTTTCTTTTTCTTTTGAAGATCCTATAGTTTAAAATATTGAAATAATGATTTTTCATTGTTAATGTTTGAATATATATAAGTAACGTAATTCACAGATAACAAAAGTGTATAATAATTACGAAACTATGGTTGGCGATGCGAAGGAAACTTAGCGAAAAATTAAAGCTTTCACATTTCTGCCAACTAATCGTATTAGCTGTAATGAAAAGAGTAACAACTAGCAACACCTTCTTGGCCTTTTTGCACTTCTTTAGTCGTTTTTGTATACACTTTATTTTCTTTTATGGTTCATATTCGTATTTTCTAATATATTTCCGGTTATTATTCAGAAACAATGGTTTTTTTCCTTATATTGGCAATTATGATCACCAGTGGCCAAGCCATGCTATAAGGTATGGGGACATGTGCACCCACACTTATTTTTTATGAATAGCAAACACTTAAATTTAGTAAATTCAGATGGTAAAAAGAAGCTTGTGCACCAATTTTTTTCTAGTTTTGAACCTTTATATAAGCATTTTTTATAAACAATGGTGCACCCATTAAATAAACAGTCTAGATTCGCCCTGATAATAACAAGAAGTTAAATCAACTACGTTTTTCTAACCAAACCATGTTGTTAAGTGATATTTGGTGATTTGAAAGAATTTTATATTTTTAAAATTAACTGTAAAAATATAATTAGTTACTGATGAGTACTAATGGCATCGCCATCAACGGTCAGCACTATT
The DNA here is from genome assembly GCF_020379485.1 of Brassica napus. NCBI lineage: Eukaryota > Viridiplantae > Streptophyta > Magnoliopsida > Brassicales > Brassicaceae > Brassica > Brassica napus. The sequence continues at coordinate 9,566,811 of NC_063449.1, forward strand.
ATGCATTCACACGCCCATCATACAACACCATACACATTTTTCCTATTAATAATTGAATTTCTTATCTACAAGTTCAGTTTGATGCTTATCACAATATCCAGCAAGTTTCAGATGTTTCGAAAGTCTATTGGTTTTCATTATCTTTATAAGTAATTATGAATGATTATCTTATTCTTATCTCGTATATTAATATAAATATACATATTCAAATAAAACAAACTTCTTTTGTATTTTTTTTTATAACACAAACTTCTTTTGTATTATTTTGATGGGGCCAGTCATGTGTATTTATTATTGAATGTAAATTTTATTCGATAGTCTCTGATCTATAAATTTGAGATTTTAAGAGCAACTAGATTTGAAACCGCACATCCATTGCGGATATATTTATTTTTTAAATAACATTTAAAATATAAATAAGATATAAGATATATACTTAATATCAATTTTTAAGTATTTAATATTATTTTGAAAATTTTATATTTGTTGAAATTTGTTTTGGATGAAATTGTACAAATCATATATTAATGTACTATTTTTTTAAATGCTACATCATTATAGTTTAATTCTAAATATTAGTTTTGTATGAATTAATACAAATTTTATTATTTTTTTTGGTTTAAAAATTTTATTCTCAAAATGTTTGTGTGTGACTAAATTAAATTATTTAATATTATATTTTTAAAATATTATTTTATTTAATATATTATATTTCAGTTTGGTGTTTTTTATACTACAAAAATCAAACATAAAATGTTACAGCCAATAAAATATTATTTATTTTTTATTTAAAAATTTAAAAATTTATTATAATAATTTAAAAAGAATTGGGCTATACAATTTAATTTCAAAATTAATTACTGAAATATATATAAAATATGGTCTAGATTAAACATGATAAACAATCAAACGATAATTGTCTAATTGATTGGTTTGTCTTAGAAATGTTATTGTTTAGATGTATATTGTTTTTGTTAAGAAAATATCATACATGAGTAAATTTTTAGGAAAATATCAGTAAATTTAGGATGTTTAGTTAAGTTTCTAATAAATGGTCTAACATAGACTTTTGTATGGTAGATAAAAAATAGGATCATAAATTAATAGATTAGATATATTATATGCATGTTACCTAAAAGAACAAACTTCACCGTGCAATATCCCAAAATCAGTGGTTCTGTGAAACTATCGCAATCAATACATAAGTACATGATCATCTAAATATTGGTTATATTTTTTTTTTGATCAACCATCTTTCATTCAAATAAAACAAGCAGAAGTCTAGGCCCAAACGGAGGTCCGATTACAAAGCGAAATTTTTGCTAAATGATCCGCAGATCCATTAAGCTCCCTATGAATAAAAGAGAAGAAACAGAAAGCAAAAGAAAGTGATAAAGCTCCGATATCCGAGAGAACTCCATGGATGATCTTCGGTTTGTTGATCGAAGTGATGGCCCTGATGAGCACAAGAGAGTCTGATCTAAGCCAGATTTGTGTGTAGCCAAGACGAATGGCGTGTTGGAGTGCAGATCGTACCGCTAGGGCTTCAGCCAGGAGGACCGATTGCACATGAGTCTGAAATTGGGAGCCTTGAAGAGTTGGGGTTCCTGGAGATGTAAAGATCCATCCAAGTCCCGTCGATTCTGAGTTCTTATCCCACGCTGCGTCGCTATTGCATAGGGTTGTCCCTGGGGGGATCGTCGGCGTCAGAGTGATAGGCGCCTCCTTTTGCATATTACGCGAGGTGTCGATTGGGGTCTGAGCAATCTGCCATTCCCGAGCTGCTGCCGAAGCCTTTGAGACCACTTCTGAGGGTGATTGGTGACGCGACTCAAATAAGAGTTGGTTTTGTGTGTTCCACAACGCCCACATAATCCAAAAGAGTATGTTTATTGACATTCCCGTCGGTGGAAGGCAAATCCACTTGCTCGAAGCTTCAAGTGCGATGACTATTGATGGGCACATAGCTGAGCAAAACGGTGATTGGAGAGGAACGAGGTTCCACACAGCCGAAGCAAAGGTACAGTGTAGGAAAAGATGGTTCACAGATTCAGATTCCCCAAAATGGATACATGAGATATTGTTAATTACTCCACGTCTTTACAGGTTGTGACCAGTAGGTAGCGCTTCATGGATTGTTTTCCAGATAAGGAGTTTAATCTTCGGAGAACAAGCCACTTTCCACACTGCCTTGTGCCAATTGAAGGTTGTTGATGACGCAGGTTGGGTTATCTCCTGTAATTTTTCCTCAGAAGCTGTTGCATATCCTGATTTTGCTGTGTATGCTCCTGAGGCTACAGGGTACCAGATGTAGGAATCTTATTGACCCGTTACGCTTGGTCGAATTGCCATGATCTCATTCTTAAGCGTAGGTAGTAGCTCTTCCATTCTTGCAATGTTCCAATTCTCTTTATCTCGCAAGAGCAGATCATACACATATAAATCAATTTCCTCTTCTCTTACAGGTCCAAAAGGCATTAGCGCAGAGGAAGTTGAGATCCACGGGTCTTTCCAGACCTTTGTGGTCGATCCATCTCCGACTACTTTCCCCAGCTGTTCAATCAGTAAGTCTCTCCCTGTTAGTACTCCTCTCCATCCATGAGAGGCTGATTTCTCTGGTTTCACTTTTAGAAGGTTGTCGTTTTGGCAATATTTGCCCATTAGCACTCTTGCTAGTAAGTAGTTAGGATTGGTTAGCATCCTCTAGAGTATTTTGGCTAGGAGAGCTGTGTTGAAACGTTGAATGTCCTTAAACCCTAAACCTCCCATACTTTTTGGCATGGTGAGCTTCTCCCAAGAGACCCAACACATTTTCTTTGTTCCATCATTTGCATCCCACCAAAACCGTGTTAGCACAGATTGTATCTTCTTGCATAAACTAACCGGTAGTTGGAAACAGGACATAGAGAAGGTTGGTATTCCCGAAAGAACTGATTGGAGAAGAGTCATCGTGCCTGCAGCAGATAAATATCTGGACGAATAAGAAATTGCTCGTTGCTGAAATATTGGTTATATATATATACTTATTCTATCTATACATAATCTTTTAACCAAAACGAGATGGATTTGCATGGCGGCAAGGTATTGTATTTGAAGTACTTACTCTACATTCATGTCTTAACATACGATTAATAATCAAGTGGAAATAGATGGGAAATTGTCAAAAATACTATTTTCAAAGTACCACTTTTCATGTTTACACTAAAAAATTTTACCTTCATCTTTAATGAAGGGTAAGGGTAAAAGACATTTATAACCTTTTGATTACCTTTGACAAAAAAAAAACATAAGGTTAACTAATCTAAACACAAAACATCAACTCTAAACCCTAAATTATCAACTCTAAACCCTAAACCATGAAACATCAACTCTAAACCCTAAACCCCGAAACATCAACTCTAAACCCTAAACCCTAAAACTTCAAATCTAAACCCTAAAACATCAACTCTAAACCCTAAACGTAAACCCTAAACCCTAAATCTAAACTTAAAACATCAACTTTAAACCCTAAATCATCAACTCTAAACCCTAAATCATGAAACATCAACTCTAAACCCTAAACCCTAAACCTTCAAATCAAAACCCTAAAACATTAACTTTAAACCCTAAATGTAAACCCTAAACCCTAAACCTTATATTTTTCTGAAATTCGAACTCTAAACCCTAAACCTTCAAATCTAAACCCTAAAACATCAACTCTAAACCCTAAACATAAACCTTAAACCCTAAATCTTCAAATCTAAACCCTAAAACATCAACTCTAAACCCTAAACATAAACCCTAAACCCTAAATCTTCAAATCTAAACCCTAAAACATCAACTATGGGGTTTTAGGGTTTAGGGTTTAGAATTTAGGGTTTAGGGTTTAGAGTTGAAGGTTTAGGGTTTATAGTTGATGTTTTAGGGTTTAGGGTTAATTTTTTAGGGTTTAGGATTTAGAGTTTACTTTTTAGGGTTTAGTGTTGACAGTTTAGGTTTTAGTGTTGATGGTTTAGGGTTTAGAGTTGAAGTTTAGGGTTTAGGGTTTAGAGTTGATGTTTAGGGTTTAGAGTTGAAGGTTTAGGCTTTAGAGTTGATGTTCCGGGGTTTAGGGTTTAGAGTTGATGTTTCAGGGTTTAGAGTTGATGTTTCAGGGTTTAGGGTTTAGGGTTTATTTCAAAAAAATAGGGTTTAGGATTGGTGGTTTAGGGTTTAGGGTTCGTATTTCAAAAAAAAATAGGGTTTAAGATTGATAGTTTAGGGTTTAGAGTTGAGTTTTATGGTTTAGGGTTTGAATTTCGAAATAGTGTAATTCAGAAAAAAAATTAATTTTTATTATTTTATTTTTTTATTTATTTAAATATTTATTTATTATATATATAAATAACATGAGCATAAGAGTCTTTTGTCATTAAATAAATAAAAATATTTTTGAAAATACCCCTTTATTGGTGGTAAAAATGAAAAGTAGTAACATGAAAGTGGTAAACATGTAATTTCTCCGTAAAAGATCAGCGTAGTTGCATCCTATAAAGATTTGCCTTATAAAATGTTCAAAATGATGTCTTATTGGTTTAGGTCATGGAAACTCCTTCAACTTGAAATGAAAAAAATTCTTAGGGGGTGTATTCAACTGAGAGTTTCAAGTGATTTATATTAAAATAACAAATCCACTGTTATTCAAACATGGATTTTAAAAAACACTTTAAAATCCAGTGTTATTGAACTTGTCATTTCATAAAACACTCTGAAATCCACTGTTATTGAACAAAATTTAAGTTGAAGATTTTAGAGTACTTTAATTGATTCTAGAGTGTTTGAGGAGAGTTTCTTAGTTATAAAAATAAAAATCCAAATCTCACTGTTTTAGATGAGATTCTAGAGTGTTTTAACAAAAATCACACTAAATTCTCTAATTATCCTCCAATCATCTACAAACTAATTAAAAATCAAATTACTTCAAATGTCAGATTCAATACACCCTCCTCAATTCTCATCTTAAAAGTTTTTTCATTGTCATTTTACCATCTATTAAAGTATTAAATAATGCTCTTAGTCTTAGCAAATAAATTACTCCCACCATTTAAGACATACCACTACAAGAAAACATCGGTATTCTGACGGACATTCCGACGGAAAATGAAATCCTCGGAATTTCCTCGGAATATACCGACGGGATTCCGAGGAAACATCAATCCGTCGGAATATTCCGAGGAAATTCCGACGAACTAGTGATCGATCAATGCGTTTTTGGACATATACCCATCGATCGATCACATTGTTACGCTTTGGTCCATCATAGTGATCGATCGATGCGTTTTTGGACATAAATACATCGATCGACCCGTTTATAAAAAAACATTCGAGATTTTGAAACCCCAAACACTAGTTCCTCAGAATTTCCTCGGAATATTCCGAGGAAATTCCGAGGAACACTTGATATCCTTGATCGATCGATGGGATAATCTCATCGATCGATCACATTGTTACGCTTTGGTCCATCATAGTGATCGATCGATGCGTTTTTGGACATAAATACATCGATCGATCCGTTTATAAAAAAACATTCGAGATTTTGAAACCCCAAACACTAGTTCCTCAGAATTTCCGAGGAACACTTGATATCCTTGATCGATCGATGGGATAATCTCATCGATCGATCACATTGTTACGCTTTGGTCCATCTTAGTGATCGATCGATGCGTTTTTGGACATAAATACATCGATCGATCCGTTTATAAAAAAACATTCGAGATTTTGAAACCCCAAACACTAGTTCCTCAGAATTTCCTCGGAATATTCCGAGGAAATTCTGAGGAAGAAAAGGGTTTCCTCATAATTCCCTCGGAATATTCCGAGGAAATTCCGAGGAAATAGGGTTTTTAAACCGAAAACAACGTTTTGCGGTTTGAATAACACCTATATAACCCTTATTAAGTGTCTTACGTTCATTATGAAGTCAAAAATTTGTTCATTACCCTATAATAAACACTTTTCCGATTGTATGAACGAAATTCCCACAACATAAGAGAAACACTTATACACTTTAATGAACGGTAAAGGGAATACTTACAATTCGTTTTGAAATTTGTTATTTCATGGTTTATGCTCATCTATACAAAGAATCTTCAATGGTATGCATTACAATTGTATAAGAAATGAAATATGGCAAAAAAAATTGATGTTTTGAAACCCCAAACACTAGTTCCTCGGTATTTCCTCGGAATATTCCGAGGAAATTCCGAGGAACAATATAAATTCATAGAAATACATGCACATGATATTCTTTTTCCTCAAATTAATGAAAATATTCCGAGGAAATTCCGACGGATATTTCAGTGGCCGTCGGAATTTCCTCGGTATATTTTCATTTAACCGGGCAAACAAGCCGCCAAATATTTCGCGAAAATTGAAATTGAAAATACTGAGGGAATTCCGACGGAAAATATCCGTCAGACCCAAGGTTTTATAAACTCGAACCGCATCTTCTTCCCCATTTCTCTCTTCTTCCCCATTTCTCTCTTCTTCCTCTCCGGCAATCTCTCTCTCCTTCCGGCGTTCTCCACCTTCTCTCGCGACGATCTCTCCGGCGAATCCTTTCCATTCCTTTACAAATCATGTAAGGACCTTATCCCATTCTCTTAGGTCCTATTTGTTAGGTTTTTAAGTAGATTAGATGATTTTAGAAGTTTTTTGATAGATTTTTGTTAGGGTGATTGGGTAGGATTGTGATTTGTTGTGTAACAGGTTTAGAATTGTGATTTGGTTGTGTTGAATTGATTTAGAATTTTTTTTATAAATTGTTTATTATTTTTGTATTTACAAAACGTTTATATAAATTCGATTTTACAAAACGTTTTTGTATATAAATTCGATTTTTGGATTTATAAAAGATGATTTCATATTTATAAAAATATTTATATTTATTAAAACTAATTTTGTATTTATAAAACATTTTTTTGATTTATAAACACTATTTTTTATTTTTGTATTTATAAAAACTATTTTTAAATATACAAAACGTTCTTTGTATATAAATTCGTTTTTGGATTTATAAAAGATGATTTCATATTTTAAAATTAATTTTGTATTTATAAAACATTTTTTGATTTATAAACACTATTTTATTATTTTTTGTATTTATAAATACTATTTTGTATTTATAAAAAGATGATTTCATATCTATAAAAATATTTATATTTATTAAAACTAATTTTGTATTTATAAAACATTTTTTTTATTTATAAACACTATTTTATTATTTTTTGTATTTATAAAAACTATTTTGTATTTATAAAAAGATGATTTCATATTTATAAAAATATTTATATTTATTAAAACTAATTTTGTATTTATAAAACATTTTTTTATTTATAAAAACTTTTTTATTATTTTTGTATTTTAAATATATTTTCTATTTCAATTTTAATTTTATATTTTTGAATTTCAATTTAAAAAAATAAATTTATAATTTTTTTTTTGAATTTTGGAAATATTCCGAGGAAGTGTATCCCTCGGAATATTCCGACGACATATTCCTCGGAATATTCCGAGGAATTTCCGACGAAAAAAGTCCTCGGAATATTCCGAGGAAATTCATTTCCTCGGAATTCCGTCGGAAATTTTCGAGGAATTTCCGAGAAAAGATGAATTTCCGAGGAGTTATTTCCGAGGACTTTTTTCGTCGGTATGTCGTCGGAATAGCGTTATTCCGACGACATACCGACGATTTTTTCCCTCAGTATGCCGCTGTTTTCTTGTAGTGTACGATTGCATAAATATCTGAATAAAACCACACTAATATCTACAACTGTTAATTTATATTTACATGCATCAATTTATACAGTATACAAACATGAAACATCTAATATACGTTTAGTGAATAATAATAACCATCATACGAAGAAAATAAAATTAATTTGTATCTTCTATATGTTGCCTCATTCCTCACTTCTCTAATCTCTTTAATCTCCTTCGTTCTAACCCTATACAATAACCAATCAACCATAACCAATTCCCCAGATTACTCAAACCGTATACACAAATCTTCAAAATATGTAATTAAACCGATCGAACTCATTCTAAATTCGATTTCTAATTTTCACAGCGAATCGACCGGAAATAATTACCAATTCAAACCGGTTAACTGGTACGAGGTCCTGTCTAAACCATCCCCCAAAACCCCACCTTGCTGCTGCATTAATGACGGCGCCGCCACTGAAGAGACCATGTCAGAACCGTCTCCAACGCCGCCGTTAAACCTCTTAGCCGGATCTTGATCCCAAAACGGCATCGGAATATTCGGTTTCTGATTCAATCCAGACGACGATGCAAAATCGTGATTCATCGAGTAACCGGTTCCGCCGCCACCTCCGTCGTATATAGCCGCCGGGTTGTTGTTATCGGAGAAAACCGCCGAAAAAAGATTCGTTCTTGAAACATTTTGACCGGGAACCGACATAGGAAGACGGTAAAGATCATCATCCTTATCGTTATCCAGATGATGATGATGATGATGTCGGGATGATGTACTGTTGTTTTTCTTGTAGATCCGACACAACACCCAATCATCAAGCTACATAGTTTTAAACCAATCAAAAACAACATCAATCCCTAGAAAATAATAATTAAAAATTCATAACAATACTATAATAATAATATTATTTACCCGGAGAGAGTTTTTCTTGTGACCAAAGTCACATCTGAGACTAGGTTTATTATCGGCTAAGCGATATTCATGCATGATCCAATCTGATTTAATTCCTTTCGGTGGCTTCCCAGTGTAGAACACGAGAGCTTTCTTGACTCCGACTTTTTTGTTACCATCTCCGGTTGAAATCACCGGTTTATCTGTACCGGTCGCTTTCCAATAACCAGAAGTAGCAGCTCGGTTCGGTCTAGCTCCGTTTGGATATTTCCGATCACGTGGACTGAAGAAGTACCACTCTTGTTCTCCGAACAAAGCCTTCTCTGTAAGAATTTAGACAAGAATCAAGAAAAATGGTCAGAAAAAAACAAAAGAAAACAATACGGATCTGACCGGTTTGGTTTTGGTTTAGTTTACCGGGAAGTTCCCATGGATCGTGTTTGTAGAGATCGACGTCGGCTATGATGGCGACTGGTAAAGGAGAAGAGTCTGCTTTGCGTTTGAGGTAGTGGATCACGAGTTCTTCGTCGGTTGGGTGGAATCGGAATCCGGGAGGAAGGTTTGGCTGCGGCGGCGGACCACCGGAAGAATCGGTGCTCTCCATAGCTTGACACTTTCTTGAGGGAGTCAGCGTTAAGCTCTCTTGTATTTTAAATGGATGCATAAAAAAGCCAAGTATGAATGGTTTTTATCCACTGGAATCTTTTGTACGTACACCATTGCATCCACATGTATTTATACAATAGTTTTTTTAATAATTACATATATTATAGTTATGATATTTTATTAATTTATAAAATTATTGATAAAATAATATATTTTTATTCATGATAAATAATAATTGTTTTTAATTTTTATTTATTATTCTTTTGTTAAAATATAAATTTTAGTCTATGTTTCCAATTTATAATAATTCATATTCCCCATAATTCAGCCGGTTTAAGCGTGGTTTGGTTGGCACTTAAAAGCAGATAAAGAATGACGACATTTCGACACATATACAAAGTCTGACTAATCATGGCGAATCTGTTTAATTACCATACTAAAGTACTGCATAAGGGTAAATCAGATATCTTGAATTAGATAATGACTTTCTTAACCATGCATTATAATATGTGTTCAATGTTCATATAAGCTCGAAGTGCGGCTCGACACGAGCGGCCATGACGTGGAATTTGCGATCAACAACGATAGCGATACATTTCATTACATAAAATACATAAATGTGTTTGTCCTTTTACTAAATTAAAATAACACAAAAGTCATTTTAGAAAGTTCACTATTGATTTCGCCTGTTGTTTTCCTCTATTGATGTACCTACTTACATTATACAGCTACTCGTTAATTTTAGATGAAAACGCCACTGAAAATATTAGTAAGAAAATTATCAACCACAAATACAAATTTATCATGAAATTAACCGTCGGAGAAACTGAAAAAGAAAGTTGATGATGAGTAGTCTATCAGATAATATATACTGACAGTATTGAAATTGGAAACACTTAAACTTGTAAGATAAATATAAAACAGTACGTGTCAAAAAAAATTTTAACCCTATAAGTTAATTTTCTGTAAATTAATAATATTTTCTTTATCTAAACCATATTTTTAGGCCAATATCATATACAAGGAACATCGTTTCCAGAAATTGTTAAAATTTAAAATTTGACAAATCTTGATAATGCTACAAAAAATAGCAAAATCACTATATTTTATGTATGGACATTACCAAAACGCATGCCTGCCAATAGTACCGTGTTCATCTGAGTATGAGTCCAGTCGACAAGTGGCAAGCTGTAAAACAATAATGACATTGCCACACAAATGTAACAAACGGATGATGTGGAAATGGATGGCGGGTTCGGTGTGGGAAATTTCAATAAAACATTTTTTACGTTTCAGATGTCATCTCACGCTTTTGTTATTAGTATTTCATCGTGACCACTTGGAATATTATTTTATTATCATTATATATACATATATAATCTACATTATAATGTGTCAGTTTCATCACTCTTGATGCGACACATCAGCAGGTAAGTAGACTCCACTTTGTGAAAAAATATAAAATCTGTGGTTCGAATCCGGATTACTGTGATATAAACACCAACATTTATACCACTGAACTAAAAGACACTTTGTACATTAATTACCGAAACTAATACATATTTATGAATGATTTCTTATAGTGGATCCCACACATAACTGTAATGTTTTAATACTCACGTGTAACTTTGATCATCGAGACTTATTTAGTAAAATTCGCATTCTGGTCCAATAAAACTTATAAGCGGGCTAAATCTCTTTTGTATGTACCTAGGATTTTTATAGTACTCTGTCTCCACCGATAAACCGAAGCGTTACCCTTTTAGCTTATCAAAAAAAATTCTGAAACTTTTCATCTTCACCTCTATATATCTCCAACGATCAGTTATTGTACCGTTTCACCTCTGAAACGATCCGTCTCAGTATATATAATTCCTCAAACAAACCTTGAGACTCATATCTCTTATTAAATTACTCCTAAATTGAATTGTCGCAGCTTTTAGCCAACCTTCGAAAATGTCAGCCTCCAGTGTTGTTGTTGCTTAATCGGTCGTTGTCCCCGCTACCTTTCTCGGCCTAGAACATAGTACCCAGGAAAAGGTATTGACAATTTGACTTTCTATGGAATACTATATACCATATTTGTTTAATCAATATTCAAGCTATCAGTTTTAATACTTTAAGTGTATGTTTCTTTGGGCAGAATTCCGAGATCCACGGTTCTATCCCAGTTCGTGTGAATCACTACCATCCATCGCTACGATAGGGGGTCGATCGTGAAATTTGATTGATCGCTTTGAAGTTGTCCGATTAACTAATATGATGTAAACTCTGTTCTGATGGGCTATAACGGAAAGTTATTTGGTTGCTAGGACTAACAGAGGCTGCAAGGCTGGGTACGTCTCAGGGGGAGCTGAAGGACGGTACAACTAGAGCGCCTATTGTCCGGCTTTTGTCGTGCCAACGTGCTATGGAACTTAAGCCTTCCTAGGAGAATCCAGATCACTTCGAAACGTCGGCTGTCATTTTCAACAGGTACCACAAAGATGTAAAAAAATTTATGTTTGTGGTGTGGTTCGACTCAAGATTGAAACTTTTGCTGATGAAATAATGATTTTGTGGATGCATGTCAATTAGATTTACGAGGCTACAAACTGTTCACTGTACATTGGCAGAGAAAAAATGGCTATGTATGGTTCAGTTGTAACACCTGTGTGGTGCAATGGGGATGGACATGGTAACCAAAGGTGTGCATAATGTTATTGAGTTCCTCAGCGATGATTCCCCTGACATGGATGTGATCGGAATCTCTGGTGAGTTCCTTTTGTGTGTTATTGGTTTGATTTTAAAACAATGTCTTTTAGCTTAGTGTCATCTTGAGACTTAAAAACTTGAAATTTATTGGTCAGGTAACTTTTTCTCCGACATTAATAAACCTGCTGCGGTGAACTGCATCGAGGGACATGGCAGTAATTATAAGAGAGATAGGGAACAAGGTGTTGAAAACGAGTGTGTCTGGCTTGGTGGAGCTCAATATACTCAAGAACCTCACCGTCTATGTTGTTGCAGGCTCTCTAGGTCTATTCAAATCTCATGCCAGCAACATAGTGTTTGATGTATTCATAGCTACTTGCCAAGATCCAGACCAAAACATGGAGAGCTCTCAAATTGATGGAAGCCATTAATAGCAATCACCGTACCTTCACTATCTCCACCATCACTGAAGATACCATCATAGAGAACCATGGCAAGGTTGTCTAATTTAGTTGTCATAACGTTCATGTATTTCAGGAGCACAGTGAGAACATTCTTCCAAGCAGTGAAGGTGACGTAAGATTGGCAACATCATTGGGCCCGTCTGTTTTGGGAGACAAGGTCGATGAGGAATGTGCTGCAGCAGATCCTCTAGAGATTTCAGATGCTCAGAACAACCGCAAGCGCTGCCGTGAGTGATTGGAAATATTTATTATATTCCTATCAGCCCATCAACGTCTTTTCTATGCATTTTTAAAAACTGTTATTATCTTTGTTTTCCATCATAAACTTTGAATATTTTTTCCCTTGCATGTTTTCTCTGTTCGGAGATTTTATTTCTATTTTGGATTATTAATGAAACGTCGACGGGTTCTAACTCAGACAAGATTTGTTAGTGGTGTATTTTTTTAGTTTACCTATTTCTGACATTTTTTTTGTCCACCATAAACTATTTTTAACAAAGTCGAGTAAAACTCTAAAAATAAATAATTTTGCAACCGTATAATTTTATAAATTTTTCTAGAGTTATTAATTTTTTTAAAAATAGTTTATTACAATTCTATATTTTGAAATTAATTTAGGTAAAATAAGAAAATAATTTAATTTATTGTTCGATAAATTGTTTAATTTTTTGAATTCAAATTTTATATTTTGTTCCTTACACTATGTGTTTTATATACTAACAACCACCTAAGTAAAACTAAACAACTTCATAAACTTTATCTTTTGAACATGAAAGCGCTAATAACGCTAATGGTCGATCAAATCATTACGAAAATAATGCATATGAATTCGCCGGTCATTCTTATATCAATTTAATCAAACTGTGTGACTTCCAAATACTATGTTCATCACCATTATAAACAACACGGAAAAACAAAAGTGGAAAAAAATAAACGACAAAATCCAGTAAAAAAAACTACACAACGATCAATAACTTATCCGGCTCCGCGCTTGGGCGGAGGCTATACCCCTAGTCACCAATTTTTTTGTTAGTTTTGCCTTATTGAATTTTTAAACTCGGGTGATTTTCAACTCAAATATCTATAAAGTTATCAAAATAATAAAATAGAAAATAATAATAGATAATATGTGAAAATAAAAATTAATATGCAGATATTTTAGATAATAAGAATCCATTTGTATAGTTTCTTAATTATTAGATAAACTATTAAATAGAATACTGATGAGAAACTATTAAAATCAGTCTTCAGATCTGAGATATTCATATATTGTTTAATTGTCATTTTACATTTTGTTATTCATAATTCATAACGATAAAATTAAATATACAAAACTATATTTCTTACTTGTAGGCAATTTTCAACGAGTTGTGCTTCATTTCTTTGGTAGTTAGTTCTTCTGCTGCTGTGAAATGGTTCTTTTCGTTTTTTATTTTATGTTCACCTTATTTTTCATGTACGTTTAATTTCGTCGGCAGTGGATCTTGAAATTCGTCGATCTAAGTCGGTGGTGGGTTATGCGATACTTGAAAAGTTAGGGTGTGAATTTGGTTTCACGATTCAGATATGATCGAGTCGAGACTAGAACGTGTACCTCAAACCCTTTATATTCTCTTCTTTTTTTTTACTTCGGTGGAGAAGTTGTTTCCGTCTAAGCTGCGTGGTGATTCGGGGTTCTTTGGAGCGAAGGCTTGACGTAGAGGAAGATTATTCTACAGGAAAATCCTCCGTCGTTGTGTTTTAGGTGTCTCACGACGTCTCAGTTTCTAGGGTTCCTTGTTCGGTAAAAGTTGTCTCACTTCTTAGACTCAAGTTTTCTTCAGATGCTCCGGCTTAGGCGATGTCCATCGGTCGACATGTCACCTTTACGGAGGAATCCGTAAAGTTATGGCGAATCTTATTCGGTGGCAGCTGTCACCATTTCTTTCTTTCTATTCTGTTTTGATCAAGGTTTTTTGGATCTTCGATTTTGTAATAACCCGTTTTTAGGCGTATTATTTTTTTTGTTTTCTTTTATTTTTTGTTTTAATTTTTCCAGCAGTTTCTGTGATAAAAAAAAAAAAAGAAACCTCCAAAATATCTATATGCAGACTTTAAAAAAAACACTTGCATTAATAAGTTAAAGTGCTTTTGTTATTTGATCTACCAATATAAACAAGAACCAACGTCTGTTTAGATATTATTGTTATTCGTTGAACAAAAAAATTATTGTTATTCTATATTATATTGTCAAAAGCTTACATATTTTAGACCTGAAGGGTGTTTTAAACTAGCAAATTTCCTTGCAAACACAGTCAATAGTATATCGTATTGAGTGGTGGCAATACACTGGTTTTGTTTACCATTGAAAGATAGCGAGAGTATTATCCTTTGCTAAAGAGTTATCCTTTTGCATTCAAACTAATTTTGTTTACCATTCATCATTTTGATTTGACGTAACACAAACTAAAAGGTAAATAAATCAAAAAGATAAAACAGACGAAGAAAAACAACACGTTTTGTTTCTAAAACCATAGAAAGATATCTGTATAGTATATGCCACGAGTATAGTCAAGTTTTCCACCGTCAGCATGCCAGCTTTCAAATGTGAGATTGTTAGAAAATTAACAAGAGATGAAGTAATGGTTTATTGCAAAACGTGGAGTCCTTTAATTTTTAGCAACAAGAAAAATTGTGGTTCGCTATTTTGAATCTTAGATTTAAGAATATGTATAAAAAGGAATCTCACCGGTATGTGTGAGGAAATCCACTCATTTTCTTGCCCTTCCTTTTTATTATAATTATAAGTTATCGATAATAACATCGCCAAATTAAAAGATGCTCTTTAAAACATTTTTACAGTTCTCTAATAAAATGATTTCATTACCATATTTTAGAAGAAAATATTGTTTAAAGACTGGACTTATTATCCTAAAACTCCTTATTTAATTATTATTACGAGGAGTTTGAACTTTAGAGCAGCATTATCCATGAGATATTTATTGGGGTTATTAAACAAAAAAGTATAATATTCTAATATATATAGTGTAAATAAAGAAGTTAAAGTTTAATTAAGAAATAAAAATTGAATCAATTGAGAATTGACAAATGTTAGATGGGTTTTGAAAAAAAATCTAAGTTCTTATTTGAAACCTAAGTCCAGTCTAAGTTCTTATTTTACAGTTCTCTAATAAAATTATTTCATTACCATATTTTAGAAGAAAATAATGTCTGAAGACTGGACTTATTATCCTAAAACTCATTATTTTATTATTATTATGAGGAGTTTGAACCTTATAGAGCAGCATTATCTAGAGATCGGTTCGCGGACCAACCCGCCCCACCTGATTTGCCAAACCGCAGATCGACTCCTTTTTTTATTCAAAATTCCGACCCATATGACCCGCTGAGAAAAAATGATATATCTGCACCTGCCCCGCTAAGATTTACGGGTAACCCGCATGATCCGCCGATAATATTAAATTTAATAAAATAATTATTTTTATTATATGTTAATTATTTTTTAAAAAAAATCATATAAAAATATATTTATATTTAAATTATATCATTTTTTAAAAAAATTCTATATTTTAACAAATTTTTATTTTTTGTTTTACAAACTTTTTTGTTTCTTTTTTAAAAAGCGGGTTGGCATGTACCGCGAATCAAATTTGGTCGATCCGCATCTATCCTGCTTAAAATTGACTCAATCCGCACTCGTATGTTGAATTTTTTAATCGGTCGACCTTTTCCCGCCATTTGACGGATCAAACGGGACGGGATTCGCGGGTAGTGACTCATATTCCCATCACTAGCATTATCCATGAGATTTATTGGGGTTATTAAACAAAAAAGTATAATATTCTAATATACATGTGTAAATAAAGAAGTTAAAGTTTAATTAAGAAATACAAATTGAATCAATTGAGTATTAACAAATGTTAGACGGGGTTTTAAAAAATCTAATTTCTTCTTTGAAGCCTCTATTTCTTTCTCTTTCTTAACTTTTTTATTTGTGTAATTGTGAGAATTCCCTTTTGAAAACTTCTAATCGGAAGTGTTCTTAGATCATAATATTTTCTCTGGTCCAGAGCTAGGTTTTTATAATATCAATGAATATTTTCTCTGGTCCGGAACTAGGTTTTCATGATATGAATGATATATACAATGTAAAACACTTTTGCAATTTCGGATTATGCACACAACAACACCAACATTTACTCTTTTAATCCCTTATATATTAATTGAGGAACATTTGAAAAGATGTAACCTCAATTTTGTATTAATTAAAAGAGGCCCCAATGCATAGGTGGCACTCAATTAGGTAGTCAATTACATTCAATTGAAAAATAAGTAGGTCCACATTCGATTTTTATATGTTGTTAGATACATAAGTTGGTCAAACTATATGATATAATGATATGATATGATATTTTCTTTCCTTAAATAAAACCTACGGAATTACCATAAATGACTAATATATATATGACAATTAATGAGTTTAATAATAAAGATTTGATAACAATGTATATCTCCTCCATCATTTTTTGTTTAATTTTATATTATTAAAATAAATTAAACAATCAAATTAGCTATAAAAATAAAATTTAGATTTTTTCGTATATGTTATATTTTGAATTTTTAAAAACGACAATAAATGACTAAAACTATTAAAATTATTATGTTAAAAATTAATGATCAATTGGTTTAAAATTTTTATTATAAGAAGATGCACATGATTTTAAAACCATATGAGTAAAAAATATCATTTAATAATAAAATAAATAAATATATATATATATATATATTAAACACTATATACCATAAGATTACATAAATATTTTAATATTAAAACTTTCAATGAATTTTCAAGAACATTTATAAATTATAAATTTATTAAAGATTTTAGATTGAAAATTTTGTTATCGATGATTTAAATATTTTGTTATAAAACGATATGAACGATCATAGAACTGTATGATTATAAATTCTTATTTAATAAATAACTATACAAAATATACTATTCCTAGAAAAATAGGTTGGTTCATCTTAACTTATATTACACTTTTTATTAAACTAACTATCGAATTGATAAATAACGTACCAAAAAATATTTTGCACTTTCCTTAAATAAAAGCTACGAAATTACCTAATATGATTAACGTATATGTGAAAATTAATTATAATGAATAATAAATATTTGATAACAATTTTTGTATCTTAGTTCTTTTTTTAATTTTATATTATTAAAATATATTTAAAAATCACATTAAATATATAATAAAAACATTTATAATTTTTCTTATATGTTATATTATGAATTTTTCAAAACGTCTATAAATTATTAGAAATTTGAATATCCCCACTCTGAAAATTTTGTGATCAATAGATTATTTTTTTTGTCATAATAAGTTACAAATGATCATAAAATTGTATTAATATGAACTTTTATTTAATATTATAAGAAGATACACATTATTTTAAAACCATATGAGTAAAAAATATCATTTAATAATAAAACATATATATTATATATATATATATAGATTATACTATATACCATAAGATTACATAAATATTTTAATATTAAAACTTTCAATGAATTTTCAAAAACATTTATAAATTATAAACTTATTAAAGATTTCACATTGAAATTTTTGTTATCGATTATTTAAATATTCAGTTATAAAATGATATGAATGATCATAGAACTGTATGATTATAAATTCTCATTTAATAAATGACTATATAAAATATACTATTCTTAGAAAAATAGGTTGGTCCATCTTGACTTACATTATATTTTTTATTAAACTAACTATCTAATTGATAAATAATCTACCAAAATTTTTTTTGCACTTTCCTTAATTAGAAGCTACGAAATTACCTAATATGATTAACGTATATATGAAAATTAATTATTATGAATAATAAATATTTGATAACAATTTTTGTGTCTTAGTTCTTTTTTTTAATTTTATATTATTGAAAGATATTAAAAAATCACATTAAATATATAATAAAAACATTTATATTTTTTCTTATATGTTATATTTGAATTTTTCAAAATGTCTATATATTATTAGAAATTTGAATATTCCCACTCTGAAAATTTTGTGATCAATAGATTATTTTTTTGTTATAATAAGTTACAAATGATCATAAAATATAACGCATATGAATTTTTATTTAATAAATATTCAAACTAAATAATATATATATATAAACACTAATGATTTAAAGCAACAAGATTGGCTGATCAATTTAGTCGTCCAGTTGAAATCTTTCAAAAGTATGTGAAAGACTAAAGTCAAAGTAAATATTGATTTAGAATAGTAGTTATATTTTACTAACCAAATACCGAAAAAACCGAACCGAACCGAAACTAACCCGATATCCGGGTTGAACACCCGTAATCCAAATGAAGCCAAACTATTGTTTCATTCTCCAAAATATAATAAAAATAATAACTTAATCCCGCGCAAGGCGCGGATCTTATCCTAGTCAATAGTATACCATATGTCCGGTGGTCTTTCTGTTAATTAGAGTCGTAATTAATATGGTCCTAGCAAATTGTTTTAATCAGATGGATATATATACCCGACAGTAGGATTCGGTGCTGTTTAACTACTTCATTGAATTAATAATACAAATATGTGGGTTTGATTGATATGTCTGTCCAAATAGGTGGTTGTCTTTTTCAGTTAAACTAAAGATATATATTATTCATAAAAGTGTTTCTCCTGTACTTCAATTTTTTTTTCTCAACATAGTTACCTATACATATAACACCTTAGTTTCACCCCGTCATATATAATGGTATTATGGTAACCTAACTTCAAATTTTATTACTTATCCAAAAAAAAAACTTCAAACTTTATAATATGAACGTGGTCATCCTGGTCAGTTTCCCCTTAATACCAATACAAAGAAACCAAATGATCAGTGCTCTAATCGGAAATTGTGGTCAATTTTAACTTTTTGTATCTTTGTTGCTTGGGACATGTGATGATTTTCCTTTATTCTATAATTAGAAAGTCACTAGCTATATATCACATAAATTATCTTATAGTTACACTCTTAAAGCATGATTATCGGTAAAAACGTTTTTGGGGTTCTTAAATTTTTTTTTTTGTTTTGCTGATTAAAAAAAAAATTAAAAATGAACCAATCGCGGGCCGTTACGTGTCTGTGGGATCCGAAAACAGTACAACAAACCCCTGTAAAACGTTTTTTATTTGGCGACATTGAAGCACAGTTTTTACAAAAAAGTGGTGGGACCTACGCGTAAGAACCCTCCTCCCACCACCGATAATCATGCTCTTAGTCCTGGTATGACTATCACTACAAGAAAACAACGGCATACTGAGGGAAAAAATTGTCGGTATGTCGTCGGAATAACGCTATTCCGACGACATACCGACGAAAAAATTCCTCGGAAATAACTCCTCGGAAATTCATCTTTCCTCGGAAATTCCTCGGAAATTTCCGACGGAATTCCGAGGAAACCCTATTTCCTCGGAATTTTCGAGGACCACAAGTTCGTCGTAAATTCCTCGGAATATTCCGAGGAAGATGTCGTCGGAATATTCTGAGGGATAAACTTCCTCGGAATATTTCCAAAATTAAAAAAAAAAATTATAAATTTATTTTTTTAAATTGAAATTCGAAAATATAAAATTAAAATTGAAATAGAAAACATATTTAAAATACAAAAAATAATAAAATAGTTTTTATAAATAAAAAAAATGTTTTATAAATACAAAATTAGTTTTAATAAATATGAAATCATCTTTTTATAAATATAAAATAGTTTTTATAAATACAAAAAATAATAAAATAGTGTTTATAAATCAAAAAATGTTTTATAAATACAAAATTAGTTTTATAAATATAAATATTTTAATAGATATGAAATCATCTTTTTATAAATACAAAATAGTTTTTATAAATACAAAAAATAATAAAATAGTGTTTATAAATAAAAAAAATATTTTATAAATACAAAATTAATTTTAAAATATGAAATCATCTTTTATAAATCCAAAAATAGAATTTATATACAAAGAACGGTTTGTATATTTAAAAATAGTTTTTATAAATAAAAAAATAAAAAAATAGTGTTTATAAATCAAAAAAATGTTTTATAAATACAAAATTAGTTTTAATAAATATAAATATTTTTATAAATATGAAATCATCTTTCATAAATCCAAAAATCGAATTTATATACAAAAAACGTTTTGTAAAATCGAATTTATATAGAAAAAACGTTTTGTAAATACAAAAATAATGAACAATTTATAAAAAAAGTTCTAAATCAATTCAACACAACCAAATCACAATTCTAAACCTATTACACAACAAATCACAATCCCACCCAATCACCCTAACAAAAATCTATCAAAAACCTTCTAAAATCATCAAATCTACTTAAAAACCTAACAAATAGGACCTAAGAGAGTGGGATAGGGTCCTTACATGATTTGTAAGGGGATGGAAAGGATTCGCCGGGGAGATCGTCGCGAGAAAAGGTGGAGAACGCCGGAAGGAGAGAGAGATCGCCGGAGAGGAAGAAGAGAGAAATGGGGAAGAAGATGCGGTCGAGTTTATAAAACCTTGGGTCCGACGGATATTTTCCGTCGGAATTCCCTCAGTATTTTCAATTTCAATTTTCCCGAAATATTTGGCGGCTTGTTTGCCCGGTTAAATGAAAATATTCCGAGGAAATTCCGACGGCCACTTAAATATCCGTCGAAATTTCCTCGGAATATTTTCATTAATTCGAGGAAAAAGAATATCCTGTGCATGTATTTCTATTAATTTATATTGTTCCTCGGAATTTCCTCGGAATATTCCGAGGAAATACCGAGGAACTAGTGTTTGGGGTTTCAAAACATCAATTTTTTTTGCCGTATTTCATTTCTTATACAATTGTAATGCATACCATTGAGGATTTTTTGTATAGATGAGCATAAACCATGAAATAACAAATTTCAAAACGAATTGTAAGTATTCCCTTTACCGTTCATTAAAGTGTATAAGTGTTTCTCTTATGTTGTGGGGATTTCGTTCATACAATCGGAAAAGTGTTTATTATAGGGTAAGGAACAAATTTTTGACTTCATAATGAACGGAAGACACTTAATAAGGGTTATATAGGTGTTATTCAAACCGCAAAAACGTTGTTTTCGGTTTAAAAACCCTATTTCCTCGGAATTTCCTCGGAATATTCCGAGGGAATTCCGAGGAAACCCTTTTCTTCCTCGGAATTCCGTCGAAATATTCCGAGGAAATTCCGAGGAACTAGTGTTTGGGGTTTCAAAACGTTAATTTTTTTTTTAAACGGATCGATCGATGGATATATGTCCAAAAACGCATCGATCGATCACTAAGAGGGACCAAAGCGTAACAATGTGATCGATCGATGAGATTATCCCATCGATCGATCGAGGATATCAAGTGTTCCTCGGAATTTCCTCGGAATATTCCGAGGAAATTCCGAGGAACTAGTGTTTGGGGTTTCAAAATCTCGAATGTTTTTTATAAACGGATCGATGGATGGATATATGTCCACAAACACATCGATCGATCACTAAGATGGACCAAAGCGTAACAATGTGATCGATCGATGAGATTATCCTATCGATCGATCGAGGATATCAACTGTTCCTCGGAATTTCCTCGGAATATTCCGAGGAAATTCCGAGGAACTAGTGTTTGGGGTTTCAAAATCTCAAATGTTTTTTTATAAACGGATTGATCGATGGATTTATGTCCAAAAACGCATCTATCGATCACTAAGATGGACCAAAGCGTAACAATGTGACCGATCGATGGGTATATGTCCAAAAACGCATCGATCGATCACTAGTTCGTCGGAATTTCCTCGGAATATTCCGACGGATTTATGTTTCCTCGGAATTCCGTCGGTATATTCCGAGGAAATTCCGAGGAAACCCAAATTTTGGGTTTCCTCGGAATTTCCTCGAAAATTCCTCGAGAAATTCCGAGGATTTCATTTTCCGTCGGAATGTCCGTCAGAATACCGCTGTTTTCTTGTAGTGTATGGGGGATGTATTAGATGAGAATATAAATTATTTCAATATTGTTCGACACTACATACCCCTCAAAAAAGTATCTATAATTAGTCTAAGAATATATTTTTGCACAACAAAACTTTGTCTAATATTGTTTTGAATTAATGTGAAAGCATCGTAGTTTAATGGTTAATGTTAAAAAGTTTTTACACCCAGATCTAGGATTCAATTTCCAGACTATACAATTTCTTCCAGACTATACACCTAGTGAAGGTTCTAGAGTACTATAGACAGATCTATTTGTTGTGGTCGTCTGCTGCGGGAGAGAGCATGTGAACCGTCCGTCGATCCAAGTGTTTCGGAGAGAGCTTCGTCATCGAATCCTTATCGTGAAGTTGTTCACCAATATCGCATATGTTGCAGGTAGTAGATCATCAAATGTAATAGAGTTAGATATTATATGATGATGTAATGTGTTACTCAGCGTTAAAAAAAAACTGCTTTTTAAAGTGCGCATCCTTTGTTTGAAACTTTCACGAGATGAAAGGAATTAAAGAATAAAGTTACTCAAGAATAAATATATGTACATAATCATATTAATTAGCTTCTTGTTGCAAACCAAACCATGAAGCTATCGTCGCATTAAGTGTCACCAAAGGCTCGGATGGCTAGAAATTGGCTATGAAGTTGTTTGTCCACGAATCTGACCTAAGAATCACACACATGACACATTCCACCACACGAATTCGTATTTATCCAAACAAATTATACTCGTTGAAAAGACCGAAACTTAATAACTCGTTTCGTTTTGCTCAATATTTCAGTAAACCCTAGCAAAAAAAAATTCAGTAAACCCTAGCAAAGCTTTTTTATCCATATAATATCTTAATCAATTGTGTTTAGATCAACTAATATATTCGAAGATAATATTTTAAAGCTGTGATCCATAATGTGACCGTAGTCATCTTGGACATAAAAGCTGAACATTATATGATATCATTTTGTTAACTATAAATATCTAAAATTAATTGGTCCTAATTCGTTTGGTTGTTGTTCGTTTTGCAGATGCTGCCGCAGCCGCATACGCAGCTGTAACTTGTTATTCGTTTCAAAGACGTTGGACGTTGACGTTGACACAGAAAATAGATTTAATATTGTTCGTTGATAGACGTTGCGGTTATTTTCATTTTGTTTATATTTTAATTTTATAAATTTGTAAAATTATATTTTAAAGAAATAAAATGTAGTTTAAATATATTTATATCCATAAAACTGTTATATTTAATTGATAATAAATAAAATATAGTTTAAACAAACGAACATAATTTAGAAAAAATAGCCGCAGCTGCAGGAAGTTGCGCTGCCAAACGAACAGCACTGTTGTATGTTCCTACGACTATAGAGGACCAAAATTCAGACCGTAAAATTAACACGCTCAGCATGCGTCACGCGTATGTTTTCAATACAGCTAGGTACAGGGTATATATGGCCAGAGTTAATTAAATCATTTTAATAAATTCCGTACTAAAGAATCAAATGGTTTCTTCTAGTCGGTGGGAATTTTGCTTTTGCTAAATCATCTCTTACTTTAGCTGGTTTAGGAAAGTGATTAAGGACCGTTCCTTAGTCTTCTGCTTTATCCGATATAATTAGTGAGTTTCTTCAACCACCGGGTAATATATCACACATGTGCAAATACCACAAACCAAACAAATAAATTTAAAACATTGTCTTGGTTACATGTATTTTTCGTGTATATAACCAACCACAAATGTCATTGTTATAATTTTAGGACATTGCGTATATTTTGAAGCTTACCCACCAATTGATTAATAAGAACTCTTGATTAATATGTAAAGAATACAATGTACAAATGTTAGTTAGGTTTAATTTCTAAGTAACTAAATTTTAAAAAGAAAAAAAACTTGGCAAAAACTAAAATAAAATACGGTGATAAAATTTTAAATAAATCTTATATACCTCGTATGATCTAAACATATCATGTGAAATAGCTTTTATCAAGTAACATGATTTAACCCTTTAACAAAAAAAAAATCGCATAACATAATCAATACTATTAAAAGGGAAGAAATTTTAATAAATATACGTAAAAAGGTTGTTTGGACACTTTCATTAACTAATAATATTTTGGTATTACTTTGATTTGGACAAACAATACGCTACCTTAAATTTCTCTAACAATTATTTAGTCAAAGCTTTTAATTATTGGACACGTATCTTTTTGTAAACGAAAAGATTATACCATATATATACGACCACATACATTTGGTTCACAAAAATATAATATAACGTACACTTTATTATACTCTTCTCTAAATATGTCTCATTAACTTCATAATTAAGATAAGTTTAAAAATTATATATTATGTTAATTTTATTTTATTGATAAATAACAATTTAGTATTTAAGATAAGTTTAAAATTATCAAAAACCCAACAAATCTTTTTTTTAATCTTCAACAAAACGCCTACAAATCTATACTATTAAATTAGCCAAAAACCTCTCAAATAAATCTTAAGTTTCACCAAATGAACAAATGTAACTTTTATAAAATGCACAAAAATATAATGAAAAGTTAGATTTGGGCATTCGGGTATTCGGATAAAGTATAAATCGGTTTCTTTCAGGTCCAAGTTCTTTGGGTTTTGGTCATTTATATCCAACTGGGTATTTGAATTTTTTTGTTGTTGTTCACATCGGTTCCTTTTAGTTCCAAGTTAGTTTGAGTCAATAATTCAAGTATCTAGCTCGGTTCGAGTATTTAAGACAAAAAGATCTAAAGAATCCGAAAAGCCAAAAAATCAAAACATAGAAATACCCAAAATCAAACAAATACCAGAATTAACTAAATATCTAAAAGACCAAAATCTTACCCGAGAACCAAAAATATCCAATATTTAAAATATATTTTTTAAAATTTGAAATTTTACCAAAAACTTGAAAATATAACAGAAAACGCGAATCCAAAATTTACAATAATATTTTTATACTGAGAACATATATGAATTACTCAAATATACATAATATGAACAAACAATTCTGGGTACTTTGGGTACCCAGAGTCTAACAGAGACCCGTAGGTCCAAAAAAATCTAATGGGTACTTTTTCCCAATCCCGAACCTCAACCTATATTTCGTATTGGTTTGGTTCGTTTATCAAATTTGGGAAAAAATTTCATCCTTAAAAAAGAGTTGCATAAGAGTGTATATAAAAAATCTCGAATAAACTTATTCATAAGTTATATAATTTTAAACAAATTTATGTATTCGATATAATACGACTTTATAACATAATAATACACAATATACTCAAACTACCATCCCATATCTAACTTCATATATAACTAGTAAAACCCGCGCACTACAAGAAAATACATGCTTAGCGAGGAAATTTAACGAGGAAAAATAATCCTCTTAAATTTACGTCGATTTTACGAGGAACTTACGTGGAAAACTAAAGTCATCGTTGTTTCCTCGTAACGTAACGACAAAAATGTTTCGTCGTAAAGTGGATGTAATTTAACGAGTATTTTACGAGGAAAAACTATTTCCTCGTAAATACGACGTAAACTTTGCGTGTTATTTACGAGGAAATAGTTTACGTATATTTAGCGGGAAAATTTTGAATCCACAACTTTGTAGGTGTTACACGTTTTTTTTTTGCCACCTAATTAATTTTCGTCGTAAATTCATAGGAAAATTACAACTACCAGATTCGAAATTTCCTATAAATATGGATGTTTGAACATCATTTTAAACACACCAACAACAATCCGGGACTATTTACGAGTTGCGGAAGTGGATGTATATGCATAGAGATGCTAACGGGAGAGTGACGAAAGAATACCTTGCGGGTCTGGAGACATTTATGCATCAAGCAGATTCAACACCGCTCGCCCAAGAAAGTGGTAAGATGTTCTGTCCTTGTCGGAAATGCAACAATTCGGAACTGGCAAACCGTGAAAATGTTTGGAAGCATTTAATAAATAGAGGTTTCACGCCAAATTACTATATCTAGTTTCAACATGGAGAAGGTTTTAATTATGATCAGAATGAAGCTAGTAGTAGTAATAGCAATTTTCAGGAAAAAGAACCGGTTGATCATCATTTGCATAATGAGCATAGTTACCATCAGGAGGAGATGGTAGATTATGATAGAGTTCATGATATGGTAGCTGATGCATTCGTAGCTCATGATGAAGATGAAGAACCTAATATAGATGCAAAAAAGTTTTACGAAATGTTAAACGCGGCGAATCAACCACTTTACAGTGGTTGTAGAGAAGGTGTCTCTAAATTGTCGTTAGCTGCTAGAATGATGAATATTAAAACTGATCACAATCTACCTGAAAGTTGCATGAACGAATGGACGGACTTGTTTAAAGAGTATTTGCCGGAAGACAATGTGTCTGCTGATTCTTATTATGAGATTCAGAAACTGGTTTATAGTCTTGGGTTGCCTTCGGAGATGATAGATGTTTGCATCGACAACTGCATGATCTATTGCGGAGATGATGAGAAGCTAGAAGAATGTCGATTCTGCAAGAAGCCACGATTCAAGCCGCAAGGACGGGGACGTAATAGGGTACCGTACCAAAGGATGTGGTACCTACCAAAGGATGTGGTACCTACCAATTACAGACAGATTGAAAAGATTGTATCAATCAGAGCAGACTGCTGGAAAGATGAGATGGCATGCCGAGCATATTCAGATGGTAGCGGCCACAAATCCGGAAAGGGAGTCCATGTTGAGGAACATGCGACAACAATAGGCCTGGGAATATGAGTTTTTACCCGCGGGGCCCGGCCCGTTTGACCCGCCGCGGGGCGGGTGCGGGTCGAACAATTTAGAAAAATTGATTCGCGGGTGCGGGTGCGGGTTATAAGCATTTTATGCGGGGCGGGTGCGGGTAGTTGGATTTTGAAGCGCGGGTACCCGCCAACCCGCAAATTTTTTTTTTTTACATTTTTTTTTTAAATTTTTTTTTTTTTGTAAAAATGTATATTTGTAAAGAAAATATGGTAATTTTCAAAAATAATAATCAAAATATTTTAAAATATTTAAAATTTTAATTATAAATATATAAAATTTTAATTATAAATATATTATTTATATTATATTTTACAAAAAATTAAATTAAATAAATATTTTTTAAAATAAAAATATAACCCGCGAGTCCCGCGGGTTATCCGAAAAATTAAGCGGGGCGGGTGCGGGTACAAATTTATTTGTTCGCGGGTTGTGCAGGTCGGATTTTTTGACAAAAAAAAACTTTGTAACCCGCGGGTTGGCGGGTCAGCGGGGCGGGTTTGACCCGCAACCCAGCCCTAGACAACAACATCCCATTCAAGGCGAGTCATCCGACGCACATAACGAGGCGGATGTTACGAGGAGGAGTGATGAATTCTACCAGGCGATGAACGACCCTTAGTTTTTTTTTTCCGGTTGTTGTATTATAAATTCAAAACTTATTTATATATAAAATATTTTCATATTGATTTATTTTTATTTTAATTTTTAATTTTATTAATAAATTAAATAATTTTAATTATTTTTTAATTATATTTTTAAATTTTGTAAAATAATAAAAACGAAGTAAATTCGTAGCTAATGTACGACCTATTTACGTAGAAACCTTACGAGGAAATGACGAGAAATAATAAACGAGTATTTTACGAGAAAACATTTACGAGGAAATAACGAGGAAAGATAAACGAGTATTTTACGAGGAAACACTTTTAAGGTATTTACGTGTAGTTTACGAGGAACTTGTTTCGAGGTATTTACGAGGAAATATAGCGACCTCCTTACGTGAAATATTGACGTGGTCTTTACGACGAAATGATCTACTTCGTCTTTACGATGAAATATATTCCTCGCTACGTTACGACGAATTAGCGAGGAAATATGTGTTACGACATATGAGTAATGAGCAAACGTGGTTCCTCGCTAATTCGTCGTAAAGCCTCTTTTACGACGAACTCACGAGGAAAATCACCCTCGTTAAGATTATGTTTTCTTGTAGTGGCGCTTTCTAATCGCGGATCAAAATCTAGTTTTCTATTTATAAAGAAAATATGTATGACATTATACGCAATAAATAACCCATGCATATCTATGATTTTGTTATCTATTGTTTGTATATATAAATTTGTTAGAATTTGGCTATGCATATCCTTCAGTATTCATGAAACATTTTATTCGGATTCCCACATAGGATAATGTGCTGAGATTGAGTAAATAAACAAAAACATGCATCAATTTATTTTTATTTTATTTTTGTTAAATGTGAATCAGTTTATTTGTTGTTTTTTTTTGGTAAAAAAGAAGGTGGTTTCACCTCTTTGCCGGGAACCCAAGCAATGTAAATAGTCTCTCCCAGCACATATCGAACCCAGGTGGCGGAAGTTACCGCCGCAACCTCTTTACCACCAGAGGTGACTCATTCTGGTAATCAGTTTATTTGTTATTTAGGTTTTGTGTTCAAAGTTAACATAATATCAGAACCAAATTTGTTGGGATGATGGCGTTGTTGGTATGGACTTTCCGATCTTAAATACGCTTCCAGTTCATGGGCTAGAAGAGTTTTATCTCAAAGTATGTTACAAATCCCACATTGCAAACTATGATGGAATCTAAAATAGTAGTAAGTTGTAACAGCTTGAAGCAACCTATATTTTCGCTAGTCGAACGATTCGTATCTTTCTCTCCCCTGCGTCTCTCGCGTCCGGCCAGATTTAATTGCAGCTCCGGCGTTCGGCCGCACGTCACGGCACATGCTGGCACCAGAGGCGCCTCTCTTCTCCTTCATTCTTCATTCGCTCTTTGATTTGTCGCAGTCTCGTCTCCCTCTCTGTTTTCTTACGGTTGTGTGTTGGCGGTTTCGTCTATCTCTTTCATGTGCGCAGAAATTTTTGTTCCGGCGTTGTTCTTCTCGGTCATGGAGTCCGGAGGCGGTGAGAAGTGTGGGTTCCAGTGGCAAAATCGTTTTTAGGGTTTTTCTTTTGGCCCCTTTAGCCATTAGGAGGGTCGGTGGCGCGCGGAGTCGATTGGACGTTTTGGGCTCCAAATCTTGTATGCAGTCATGTGTCTGCTTATTTCCGGTTTGTAGCTCGAGCGACGGTGTTTCTGGGTTCTCGGTCTATGCCTTGGAAGCTCATGGGGCTCGCTTGGGGCCGTTCTCAGTTGCTGACGGTGGCATTTGTTGGTATTAGTGGTAGTGGCGCATGGAGTGTAGTGGTAATCCGGTGTCGGATGGAGAGGCATTTTTAAACCTCTTTTCACATCTTCAGGCTTCAGGTTCATCAGTGAGATATAGTCTTCTTACTTTCATGTGTGTTCTCAGCTCTTGGTTTATTGTTTAGCTGTTCTGAAGTCACCGGCTGATGTAGCGGAAGCTTCTAGGGATAGGACTAGAGATCCATTGATTCTTAGAATACCCGGAAAAGTAGGATAATCAAAAGGATCTTATTTAGTATAAGAATGCCTAAGATCAATGTATTCTTAAATTCGTTGAGATCACATATGATCTACCGAAAACAAGGAACAATAGAGAAAACTCTCAACTTTTATTAAAAATCAACCAACTCATAAACTACGTAAAACCATAGCCGCAAATACTATATATAAGAAAACATAAGAACCCTAAAACTTTAGAGATAATTATCTTAATAATAAATAAACTCTAAATAAAACACTAAATAAATAAGATATTTATTCTAAATATCTTCTCTGCATCATTTTCTCCGGGTTGAAAAGATTCGTCCTCGAATCTTAACCGTGGTCTTCAAACCCAAAACGCTGTCCATAACACACATGTTTATCTTTTTCCTTGGCCTTCCATCGATAATAACCATCAAACAAAATAATATAATTCTTTTGCACCATCAATTTAATCTTCAAATCTATCGGAACAAAACACATCACAAAGAACTGAATTTTTTTCTTCATGTGTTCTTTATGATAAGGAGACAAAACCTCCACTATCTCCATGCTTCTCACGGACATCTCTTCTTTAATAAGATTGAAGTGGCTGACCTCGTGGACGTCTTCTATCACCATCATGATTTGACTTTGATCCACGAACGCATCTCTCGATAATTGATTGTTGATGAAGCTTACGTTATCTTCGTTGTAGATATCATAAACTGGATCACCAATAATCTCAATGTAAACAATTTGTTCACTTTCTACGAACAAATTCTCCATGATTCCAGAATCGAGTTTTGATTAAGAAACCAAAACACCAGCTCTGATACCACCTGATGTAGCGGAAGCTTCTAGGGATAGGACTAGAGATCCGTTGATTCTTAGAATATCCAAAAAACTAGGATAATCACAAAGATCTTATTTAGTCTAAGAATGCCTAAGATCAACACTATAAGAAAACAGCGGTATTCTGACGGACATTCCGACGGAAAATGAAATCCTCGGAATATCGCGTTTAAAACGTCAAACAACCATTCTAAGTAGCACCGAACAATATGAAAATTCACTAAATATATATACGAATACAAAAGATCTACAAATATAAAGGTTATAGAAAACAAATGTACATCTAGCTAGAGATCTATGAGCTTGCCTCTAAACCCAAAAGAATTGGAATCCAAATACATAACATTTGCCTCATTACAACAATAATAAAAACTCAAATGTCCTATTTTTATTGCGTCAGCATTCCATCATATATAACCAAACCCACCAACTTGCCCTGAATACCCAAACCCGACCGAGTCGATACCATAACTATTTTGAGCAAAACCAAAGTCGTCCGGGTTGTTAAACTCTTCCTCCATCTTCAGGTAGCCAGAATTAAACTCAAGACTAGGAACAACATGACTCAGTCCGAGTTCTGGACCTGAGTTATGCTCAACATTGCCAACAAAACTACCCCAATCGAAGCTATTTGTGTCCGCTAAACCGTTGAACCCGGTTTTCTCTCCTACGGTAAGGTCCGGTCTAAGCGAGGAGAACCGGTTTGACGAATTAGCATACTGGAAATTTCTGTTGTCGGTCTCATGATGTAGTGAATCAAGAACGTCTTCAAAGTGAGAAGAAGATGACGTCGTTGATGAAGTACCATTGTTGCTAAGTTCTCTAGTACTCGTAACTACATGTTCGTAGGCTTGTTTTTGTGCGCTTGATTGCTTCTTGTATATTCTACATAGAACCCAATCATCTAACTGCAAAAGAAAAAAAAATATTAATTAGGGATAAATCATAAAGATTATTTATAAAATACAATTTAATTATAAATTGTGATTTGTCACAACATGAAAATTGATAATTCACATGTTGTTTTGTTACCTTAGAGCTTCCGTTTGCACGAGAGGGTTCAAGGAGACGATACTCATGCATGATCCAATTGGTTTTAGTGCCTTTAGGTGCTTTACCGATGTAAAACACCAAAGCCTTCTTAATACCAACTCTCTTTCCTTCCGTCGAGATGATTTTATCCGTACCCGTAGCTTTCCAATAACCTGACCCGGCTACCCGGTTCGGTCTTGACCCGTTTGGGTACTTTCTATCTCTCGGACTAAAAAAATACCACTCTTTTTCTCCGAATAGGGCCTTATCTAAAATCACAACCAAACCAAGAAAAATTATGAATATGTTGTTTTTTTCAAGAACTTTAAAATTGTACCGGTTTGGTTTACTTACTTGGTAAGACCCAAGGATCGAACTTGTAAAGATCGATTTCAGCAATAAGCTGGAGAGAAAAATCATAACCGGCTGCTTTTCTGCAGAGATATTGAACCATAAGCTCTTCGTCGGTCGGGTAAAACCGGAAACCCGGTGGTAAACTCAATTGGGCTAACGGGTCGGTTTCTTGGATACCCATCTTTTTCTTCCTCAACTTCTCTACGAGGAAACTATTGCAGCAAAGTATGTGTTTTAATAGTATTATTATTCAAATATGAACGATAAGGTTTGGGTCATAAGCTACTTATTTATATATATGGAATCCACCGCTGCGAATTAACGTGTGTACTGAAACTGGGGACCCACTTTTGTGCTTATCTCTAAACACTTTTGAATCCTGACACGTGTGTCAGTTATATCGTCGTAATTTAC
Organism: Brassica napus; assembly: GCF_020379485.1. Lineage (NCBI taxonomy): Eukaryota > Viridiplantae > Streptophyta > Magnoliopsida > Brassicales > Brassicaceae > Brassica > Brassica napus. The sequence goes on from NC_063449.1 coordinate 9,599,316, forward strand.
GCAAATCCCTTTGGTTCATTGAACCTACATGAGAGCATATTTGGCTCTTCCTCGTACTATTTGTATGTTAGGTTCTTTTGTCAGTAATATTATTTATTTATTAGTGTTCACTAGTTTGAGAAGTATTTTACTATGAAAAAGTAATAATTAAAACGATGCTAGTTTTTAGTTCAAAAACTAATATATTATGAGAAATGATTTAGAATCTAATGTTTAATTGAGGTTTCTTTTGTATTACTACTTTACATATTTATTTAATGTTATTTTAAAATATGGTGTAAAGTGTATAGTTTTAGTATAATTTTCCATTTTTTTAAATAGAGTATATAGTTGTAATATATTAATCTACTGTTTTGACCGAGTAAGTGGACGTTTAGGTCATCAAAGCTGTTGGTTTTTTTCATTGATTTGACCAGAATTAAACTGTCTACATAAACGACCAAGTTTTAGAACACAAAACTATATATTTAGCGAGTATATTGAACATAAACCATGAAATCTGCGAACTGGTAAAAGATAGTTTTCATTACACGTTTTTTTTGTTGACGCGTTCTATTGAAATGTATATATGCCAAATGTTGTAGTGTTCAGAATAAAGGTAGGACACATGTAACTGAATGGGTGGATAAGAGAACTTAATTTTTGTTTTTAAAAAAGCGAAGTTGAGAGGACAATGAAACTGTTCAATGTATCTTAGGTATCATCAACATGGAAAGCATTTTCCATACAGACAAAGCTACAACGTGACGACACGTGGCCACGTGTCTATGGTATAAGTTAGGCGCCATATTTGTCATTTGTCAAAAAGACGTTATAACGATTGACGATAAACAAAACACGAGTTTGATGTTGACTAAAGATTTTTTGTTAATTGTAAAAAAAAAAGTTATGACTGTTTTTTTTTCGTCTATTTATTATTATTATTGACTGTTTTGTTTCACTAACACTACAGTACAATTTATTTACTGTAGTTACTTAACTTTTTGTTTTGGACTTTAATTATTTAACTTAGTTTCACAGGTTATCCGTATATTCAGATAGGAACTATAATAGTCGCAGTTTAATTTATTGTTCTTAATGTATTCTTTTGAATTGGATAGCGCATGGTATATAAATCTCTAGTATTCTCAGAATATGCTGTTTTGAAACAAGCAGTATATAACTGACTAAGCGTTTTTCTATATAGCAACACAATTCCGCATTTGGTTAAAATCAGTTTTAAAACTTATGTTGGATCCAAAAAAAATTCAAGAACCGAACCATATAAGCATAACCCTTTTTGTCAATATAATCTAACATCTCCTTTTGTAGATTTGTAGTGTCGATGTTTATCCAAAATAGTTGAGGAAACTATAATTAGGAGCTATGTTTCGTACGGGTCAACTGTGTAGTTTTCCATAATATATTTCTATCTATTTATTGTTTTCGATCGTCATTTTGATTTAAGTAAATTATTATTCATAAATATATATGCATCGCTAGTTTATTTTCTAAAATTATAATCTGAACCTATATATACATCCTGGAGATCACAAATCTGCGAGCAAAATTTAAGCATACATAAACCAGGTTAAAATTATAAATGAAGACTGTCGTTATGGAACCCCTCTAGTGGAACTTAAATAATTTATTCCACTCAAATACATTTCGTGCTAACAACCATTTGATGCTTTATACGTACTTTTATTTATTTTGTTTTATCATCTATATCTCTCATTTTCGATTAGTGATTTATCATTCATCATTTATCAAATGATAACGAACTACTCAAAGAATAATTATGATTTTATTAATCGCTCTTGTTTTTTATTGTTTTTTTAACGTGGATCACTGAGGCTTAAGTCCAATTGGTTTACAAAGTAGGCCGTAACAGCTGATCGGTCAACCATTTTGCATTAGTCAGAAAGTATTCTAAACTCGGTTCAGACAATGTGGTACGCTTTTGGACTAGTCCACTATGTAACACTAAGTGTGTTGTTCCCGGGACCGACCGGATCATTCGATAGGGTTTATCAAAAAATTGTGGAAAATATATTAAATTTTGGGAAGGAGAAGAAAAATTCCAGAAAGTATTCATTTCAATGGATTCATGTTCGATATGTCCTTACATAAAATGATATAGAAAATTATAATATCTTTTAGTATTTTTTATATATCTAGTTTAGGAAATATACTTAATATAAAACATATGTAATCGTAATAATATTTTTTTGAGAGTTAGTATACAATTATGCAATTTCAAATTAATATTAATCTTTAAATGATATGACATGATAGGTATAATATTTTAAGAATCGGTTTTATTTCTTTTAAGCTAAGTCTATATGCTTTTGAATCTAAACCAAAATGCTTCCAAATTTAAATTTGTTCAATCTCAAAATTTAAGTCATCGATCTTCTTATTCAAATTTTCATTGACTTTAGAATCTTTTTCTTTTGTGTTACAGAAAATTTAGCTGTATTAAGTTTTTTTTTTAAAAGACTAAAGGTGTTACATAATTTTCATAATATAATCTTCATGAGAATTGACTTCTTTGTTCATAAGAAGTTATCACCATCATCACGAGAGATTTATTGCCGACCACAGCAACAGTCAACACCGTTGATGATGCGTTGGAGGCTTGGAGCCCAAACTCTATTCAAGATTGTACAACAGATGCATGTGTTATTATACAGTATCAAAGTGTGGAATTAACAAAATTGTTCAAATTTGATGCAGCATGGCCCTTATTCGACTCGTTAAAATGTCATTCTTAACCAGAAAAATCCTAGACCAAAAAAATTTATTTTTCTTAATTTTCTAAGCATCATTCGAATTCACTATCAAAACTTAACAGTGTATCCGGCAATGTCCACCCAAAGCTTCTAATTCATCACAAGAATTTAATATTTTTAACACTTTCATTTAAGAAGATTTGATCGCATGATTAAGGATCGACAAGTTTGCCAAAATTCTCAAAATAGTTGAAGAAAATGGTAAAACTTCAAAAAAAGATTTTAGTCTTTCAAAATTTTGTATTGCCAAAATGAAATTGTTGATTTTTAGTTAAAATTGTTAGATATTTCAATAGATAAATTTATTTTGTTGATTATTATATTTCGATTTCATTTTTCAAACCATGATTGAATAATGGAAATGTTTGAGTAATGGAACAATATCTCAGTTATGATTTTGAGTTTGCAGATAATACATAAAATAACATGAAAATTAGAATAATATATAAAAGTTGTTAAATATACTTACTTTATAAAGTATATTTGAAATGAATATGTATGTAATCTTAATTTTTTATTTTTATAAGAGTCGATATATAATTTTCCTAATCATAAATTTTGTTTTATTCGAAAAGACTCGGTTTAGAAAAATCATTGTACATTGACAAAAAAAAACTCGTTGCATCGGACTGCGAACTTGTGATCTTAGGTTATGATATAATATAAAGGGCCCACTTGATTCGATGACGACTTTTATGAGTTTATCATACACAGGTAACACATCATATATTCATATGCTAAAGATTTTTAGTTTTTTTTAAAAAAATAAACCAAGTTAGAGATTTTTTTTTTTCATCTGATAGTATTAATATTAAACAAAGAAGAGTTACAAAGGCAAGAACAGGTCCGAACAACTAAGAAAGATAAATAAACTAACACAGACGTGGCCTAAACAAAAGGTCCAAAAAAACATAAACCACCACCCATGGACACATAAACACCAGGTGCACTAAGGAGAGAATGAAGGGACACGCACTACAAGAAAACAACGGGATTCTGATGGCCGAAATCGTCGGAAATTCGTCGGAATAGACCGATTCCGACGAATTTCTGACGAACCCGTCCGTCGGTATCGTTTCGTCGGAAAAAAAAAATTCGTCGGAATTTCGTCAGAACTTCCGACGACTTTCTGACGAATACCGAGAAACGTCATTCTGACGAACTTCCGACGATATTACGATGCGGATACACGAGACCAGAGTTCATCGGAAAAACTACGTACCGACGGAGAACGTTCCTCGGACACTTCCGACGTAGAGTGTTCCTCGGTGCATTCCGACGAACCTCGGTCGTCGGTAAATTCCGACGGATATATGTCCGTCGGTATATTCCGACGACCACTGTCCGTCGGTATATACCCATTTTTTTTTCAAATTAATTTTGCATTTTTATATATTTTTTGATATTAATAAATTTAAAAAATCAGAAATTTAAAACTAATAATATTATAAAATTTAAATTCATAAAAACCGAAATAGGAAAAAAACATTCATAAAGTTTAAAATTCATACAAACCGAAATAAAAAAAACATTCCGAAAGTTTTAAAAAGCCGAAATAAACTAAGATGAACTCGAAGACATCAAACGATCTAGCTTCTGCATAATCTCGGTGTTGAACTTCTTCTGGGATGCCAACTCAGCAAGAATAGTGGCATTCTCCGAACGGATAGTGGCATTCTCGGAAAGGATAGTGGTGTTCTGCTCCTCCAATGCCCCAATCCGTTCATCTTTGTCATGTAGCTACTCGAGAATCATGAGATCGGCATACGGAGCTTGTGAAGAAGATGCCGGATACGAAGAAGCACGACGGGCCAACCCAACTAAACGGCCTCCTTTCCTTTTAGGAACCACCTACAAAAATATTTGAAGTAAGTAAATAGGGACAAGTAAGTAATCGACATTATTAAAAAAATATAATAATAAAAAAAATTACCTTTTCAACCATCTCATTTATTTGCAATAGAGACAGGTTGGTTGAAGCTCCCGTGGAGTCGCCGTCATCAGAGAGAGGCTGAGATTGGGAAACTATTTCAGCTTCCACCAAATCAACTACACCTTTGATCATGGGGTCCTGAATTTGACCCGTCGTCTTGTTAGTGTGAGCCACCTTAATGAGTTGTAGACGATCAATGGGATTACCGTCATTTGCTTCGATCTAAAAAAACCGCCATTATTAGCCAAGAAATATATAAAATATTTATTTAAAAAATATAAAGATAAATAATAATAAAAAACTTACAAGTTCATCCTCCTTAGTAGACATAGAGCAAGCGCCGAGGTTGTGCACATACATACCTTTCCCGCCACGATCGCTCTTCCGGTTCCTGGAGTTCCTAGAAGACGTCTCTGCAGTTTCTTCCTTCTCCCAATGAGCTATCAACTGCTCCCACACCGACCCGTTGATGAACCGTGGCTTCTTGTTCTTCTGCCAAACTGTCTTCCACGAGTTTATCTGCTTTGTGTAAGAGTCCATGGCCTTTTCGTTGAATTTCTTACGGACTGTTTCCGTAAGATCGGAGTGCCAGTTGAACTCTTGCTACAAAACAAACACAATTTAATAAGTAAATATATTTAAAAAAATGTTCAAACTTTAAAAAAATGAAGAGTTACTATACCGCGAACTGACAAAACCACAACTCTCGTTCGTCGGAAGGGATCACACTCCACTTTGGATATCCAAAACGGAGCATGGAGTACATCATCTGGTTGATGCTCCGGCTAATGCCATTTTTCGACTTGGTGAACCTTTAAAAAAAATACAAGTTAGCAAGTTAATTAAAGGAAAAAATATAACGGTACAAATAAAAAAAATACTAACCAAGTGCTATAGCCTCGTCATGGGTTGGTTTGGAGAAACGGGAGATGCTCTCGACCTGGTTGTTGAACCAATAGATGAACCGGCATGACCCCCGGATCCTGTTGAGCAGCAGCGTGAGGGGCAGCGTGAGGGGCTGAGGGAGCTGGAGCGGGAATATATGCGGGAACCTAGCCATGAGACGATCCCGATGCACGGGAACTGCTCACCGAACTACGTCGAAGACGGGCTGCGGTGCGGGCTTCATCCTCGGCCCTAAAAAAAAAAAATTAACCCATCAAACATATTTTCAAATGATTTCTATTTTTAATGTTTTCATTAATATATTTACAAAAGGTTTTATAAACGTTTTAAAAAAAACTATTAAACCTTTTATATATATATATATATTATACAAAATTATAAAAATTTTATAAATATAGAAAAATGTTGTTAAAAATTTATAAATGAAGAAAAATGTTGTTAAATATTTATATTTTTTTTTAAAAAATGTTTTATTATACATAGTTTATTAGTGGAAACTTATAAAAAATTATAAAAAATTTTAAAATTTTTATTATACATGATTTACATATATATATATATATATATATATATATATATATATGTATACAAAATTATAAAAAATTTATGAATATAGAAAAATGTTGTTAAATATTTTAAAAAAAATTTTAAAAACGTTTTATTATATATATTTCATTACTGGAAACTTGAAAAACGTTTTTAAAAATAAAAAAAAACGTTTTAAAAAATCACAAAACGTTTTTAAAAATTAAAAAACGTTTTTAAAAATCACAAAACGTTTTAAAAAATCACAAAACGTTTTTAAAAATCAAAAAACGTTTTTAAAAATAAAAAAATGTTCCAAAAAAAACTAAAACAACAATCCAAACAACAATCCTAACTTATATATCCTAAACTATCCATTCAATCCTAAAATTTTCAATCAAACAACCTAAAATCCGAGATCAACTTCCAAAACCCTAAACAATTGATAAAAAAGAAGGTTTGGGATGATTCTTACATGATTTGGGGTTTAGGGAAGAGGTATGAGGGTGAGGAGAGGATTCGCCGGTGAAGAGAGGTGGAGAAAGGCCGGAATCGCCGGAGAGGGGGAGAAATCGCCGGGTTGTGAGAGAGAGGCCGCGGAGAGGAGGAAGAAGGAAGAAGAAGGGTTTTTTTTATATCCGAGGATTCCGACGGACACGGGTTCGTCGGTATTCTGTCGGTATAATTAAAATATACCAAATGCCGATTCGCGAAAATTTTCAAGCGGTTTGGTTCTCCCGGGCTAATTGAAATTCCGACGGAATGTGTCCGTCAGTATTTCCCGACAGACACATTCCGTCGGAATATTCCGACGGAATTCCGACGACTTAGTGTTTAGGGTGTTGATTTCAAGTTTCTAAATGCAAAATCCAAATCTTTGATAATATATATAGTATTTGCATAAAGATTTAACAATAAAAATGTTTTATAACACGATTTTACACAACAACATTTTTTGTAGTGTAAGCTTATATAAATATGATTGTATAAGTATATAATGTTAAGATGAGATGTTATGAAAACAATGATATGCATACATAAATATTTTAATGAGTTGTTATATTTGAACGGTTGCGATCTAATACTATACTAAACACTTATTATGTGTTATTTTCGTAGTTTTGGCATCTAAATTTATAGATTTTTATGATTGAAACTTAATAGAAAAACATGTCGTCGGTATTTTCCGACGAAATACCGACGAACTTTCCAATTTTCAATGAAACCCGTTGTCGTCGCTATGTCGTCGGTATATTGCGAGGGATTTCCGACGGACCATTAAAAAAAAAAAAAAAAAAAAAACTAATCAGATTCTTCTGAATCTTCATCAAACTCCCCAACCTCGGCTTCCGGCTCTGAATGTACGACAACATCATGTCCAAACACAGTCAAATTCTCAACGAGTTGAACATTTTCCAAATCTTCAACTGCCTGGGCGTTGCTGGTAGACTCTGGTTGCAATGGTTCATCATCATCAGAAGTTCCATCCACTCGTCCTCTTGGGTTGATTTGCGTTACAGTAACCCATGGATCGTCTCTGTACGTCACCCGAGGGTAACTGATGTAGCACACCTATACATATCAATTATACAAGTATTAGTAAAATATATAACATTAATTAATTATATTGGTAAAAAATTATGAATAGATTGACATACCTGATCAGCTTGCGAACCAAGAATGAAGGGATCATAATATTGAAGTTTCCGCCGCGAATGAACTGATGTAACACCAAACGCATCAATCTTCACTCCTCTATCTGGGGTGGTGTCATACCAATCACAATAGAATACTACACAACGCAATCCAACCATTCCAGGAAATTGGATTTCCAATATTTCTTTTATGTTGCCGTAGTAGACATCGTCACCAGAAGAAGATGAAACACCAGCATCATATGTTGTCTTAGAATGACCTTTCCTTGTGAATGCATATCCTCGCGTACAAAATTTAGGATATGATTTGACCACATAGTTTGGTCCCTGCACAAATTCGCGTATCCAATCATCGAACACAAGACCTCTGGCCAAACCATCATTCACCTATAAATTAAAAACATATATGATTGCAAAATTAATTAGTTTATATATATTAAATTTAAACTAATCATTTGCATAGGGTAATATGATATATGACTCACATAACTACGAAGCCACGCAGCAAATCCTTTATCTCTAAGTTGTCGAAGCTCATCTTCTGTTGCATGCCTGTGAGTCATACGCAACTCCGCCATATATACACTATATACAAAAATATTATCAATATGAAATAAAATTATTGAATATTAATCTAACAATAAATGAATAAATATTTTTACCTCTCATATTGTAGAACATCTTCACAGTTGGTGAGCAAATATGTTTGCAAATGAGCGTGCTCAGTGTCCGTAAGTCTCCGCTTCGTGAATTTTCCACTAAGTCGTCCTATTTCCTTGAACATGCTTGGGACAGTAACATGATATGTTGCTCTCTCCCCTCTATCATCATGCCGAGCAGGTCTTCGGTGTTTTGTATGCACTTCTGGTGGAAAATAATTTTCAGCAAAGATTGCAGTTTCTTCATTGATCACCTGTGCCACTATAGATCCTTCCACCCTGCTTTGATTTTTGACCATCTTCTTCAGATGATGCATATAACGCTCAAAAATATACATCCATCTGTACTGCACAGGACCACCAAGTTCCAATTCTCTTGCGAGATGAATAGCAAGATGTTCCATTACATCAAAGAATGATGGAGGAAATATCTTCTCAAGGTTGCACATGCTGACTGGTGCGTTTGTCTTCAAATTATTAATACCCTCTTCAGTCACTACTCTGCTGCATAAGTCGCGGAAGAAAACACTAATCCCTACATAGATAAAAGACATAATTTTCGTAAGTATTAAGTTTTTATAAGCATAATTGTTAAATATAAAAATAAATTAAATTGTAAAAATATAATATACCTGCAATTGCTTCATGAACATTACGTGGCAATAATGCTGAAAAAGCAAACGGAAGGAGGCGCTGCATAATTACATGACAATCATGACTCTTCAAGCCAGTAAACTTTCCTTCGCTTCTATCAACGCAGTTTCCCAAATTTGATGCATATCCGTCAGGAAATTTCACTTTATCTGTAATCCAATCAAAGAACTCTTCTTTTCTAGCACCATCTAGCCGATAAATGGGAAAAGGGGCCGTACCGTTCTCATCAACGTGAAGTTCAGAACGATCACAAATATCGACTAAATCCAATCTTGACTTCAAATTATCCTTCGTTTTACCTTGGATGTTAAGGACTGTGTTCATCAGATTATCGAAGAAGTTCTTCTCAATATGCATGACATCTAAATTATGCCGCAATAGATGACTCTCCCAATATGGCAGATCCCAGAAAATACTCTTTTTGTGCCAGTTATGTAGCTCTCCAACCGCATTGACTCGAATGTTTTCATGTCCACCTACATCTGGCGTCCTTTCTGCATCAAAATACCTAAACTGCTTCAACAAATCTTTCCCACTAACTTCCTCAGGTGGACCATCAAACACCTGCTTGTTCTTCGTAAACGAAGTCTTACTCCTGCGGTATGGATGATCAGGTGGTAAAAATCGTCTGTGACAGTCAAACCAACACGTTTTCCTTCCGTTCTTTAGTTGGAAAGCATCTGTGTCATCTTGACAATATGGACATGATAGCTTCCCATGTGTTGTCCATCCAGATAACATACCATATGCTGGAAAGTCACTTATTGTCCACATAAGTACTGCCCGCATCTGAAAGTTTTCTTTGCGCGAAACATCGTATGTCTCAAAACCATGCGCCCATAGTTGTTGCAACTCATATATTAGTGGTTGAAGAAACACATCTAGTGATCTTTTAGGATGATCTGGCCCGGGGACGAGAATTGAGAGAAACAAAAACTCTCGTCGCATGCACAAGCTCGGCCGTAAGTTGTACGGTGTCACAATAACTGGCCATAGAGAATACTGTCTTCCATGCTTTCCAAATGGGCTGAAACCATCAGTAGATAATCCAAGATAAACATTTCTTCTCTCTTCCGCAAATTCTGGATATGTTGACTGGAAATGTTTCCAAGCCTTTGCATCTGAAGGATGTCTAATCTCACCATTTGTGGAATGCTCTGCATGCCATCTCATTGCTTTTGCTGTGCGCTCACACTGATACAACCTCTTCAATCTTTCCGTCAAAGGCAAATACCACATTCTTTTGAATGGGATCGGAACTCTTCCCCTCGTCTCCTGATAACGAGGTTTCCCACAAAATTTGCATACATTCCGTGTCTCATCCGCTCTCCAGTAGATCATGCAGTTGTCAATACATACATCTATCACTTCATACGGTAGTTGAAGACCTGCAACAAGTTTCTGAACCTCGTAGTATGAACCCGGTGCAAGGTTATCCTCAGGTAGAATACTTTTGACAAAATCAGTAATCGCATCTATACATTCTTCAGCCAAATTATAGTCTGTCTTAATACCCATTAATCTAGTTGCAGATGATAAGACTGAATGACCATCTCTACAATTTTGATACAAAGGTTGTTTTCCTGCATCCAACATGTCAAAAAATCTCCTAGACTCGGGGTTTGGTTCTTCCCCTCTATAATGATCATGTACCATCTGCTCAGTACCTACACCATAATCTATATCCGTTCTAGATTCTTCTAACCTAATACCAGGCTGAGGTTCACTAACAGGCTGAGGTTCGCTAGTACTACCATATTCATAACCAGTTTCCCCATGAAGGTACCAAACTTTATAATTACGTGAAAATCCTTTCATATACAAATGAGTCCAAACATCAAATTCTTTTATAACCTTATTATTATTGCAAGAAGAGCAGGGACATCTTAACATACCACTTTTTGCATCCGGTTGCTGTTGAACAAGCCTCATGAATTCTCCAATCCCTTGAACGTATTCTTCCGTAAGCAAATTGGTGTTCGGATCCAAATGAGGTTTATCCATCCACGAACGATAATAAACTTCTGAAGACATGATTTTCACGGAATTGTTATGACTAAAGAGAATGAAGAGAGAATGAAGTGTGAATGAGTTGAATGAGGAGGGGTTGTATTTATAGGAAATTGCTTACGGACCTCCGACGACTTTCCGACGAAATTCCGACGGATGTAAAGCAGTCCGTCGGTATTCCGTCGGAATTTTCCAATCTCAAACGGCTATACAACGGTCATATATATTTGTCGGCAACGGTCACATGGTTCGTCGGAATTCCGTCGGAAAATACCGACGGAATTCCGACGACTTTGCTGTTAATCGGAATGTCGTCGGAAATTCGTCGGAATGTACCGACGAACTTCCGACGACTACAACGGTTACATTTTTTATCGGAATGTCGTCGAAAAGTCGTCGGAAAATTCCGATGACCCATGTTTCGTCGGAATTCCGTCGGAAATGGCCGACGGAATTCCGACGACTTAATTTTTTTGGATTTGGTCGGATATTTGTCAGTATTCCGTCACAAATTTCCGACGACCTTGGTGTCCGTCGGAACCTCCGTCGGAATTCTGTGTGTTTTCTTGTAGTGACCTGTCGAACGCATAACTCCTCCACCATGCCTCCACCGCCAGAGCTTACGCCGAGACTTCCACCATCTTCACCGATTAATTCTTCATCGGAACTAAACAACACCCACCGGAAACCTGCCGGAAACATGATCAAACGAACCCACCATCTTCAAGACATACACCTTCATCGCCTGTGTTTCAAACCTCGGAGAGCATCAATCGACAGTCGAGATCTCACCCGAAGCCCTAGGAAAACAAACACAGCTAGAAGAGTCTTTACCCCACTAATTCCACAGAAACTCAGAACAAACCACTAATCGGTAATAAAACCGAGATCCACAAAACCACCTACTTTTGTTTTTAAAGGAGAAAGACGGTAGAACTTTTGGCGAAGCCGACAACGCAGAGCATCGGATACCTCCACCCCCCAAAGACATAAGCTGACGACGACAGAGCTTTAAGATTCTCTTTATCCCAGAGTCAAAAAGTAAACGATAAAATACACAGAGAAAAGGAGAGGAAATACACCAAATGCCGGACCGACGGAGGCCGTGGAAGCCTATACCGTCGGCCGGAGACACTATTCTCGTCGGAAAATTAGAGGGAAGACAGAGCGTTTGGAGAGAGAAAATATTGGTTGGCTATCATATTATTTTTACTAAACAAACAAAGTTAGAGATTATTACTTCATATAATAATTGAAGAAATTCCTGGAAGCTAAAATAAAGAAAAAGGTGAGTTAATTTAATAAAATTAGCAATCACTTTCTTAGGCTAATTTTTATCAGCTTCTTTAATTTAGCTATATTTAAAGGTATGCACTTAATAAAATATCTATTTTGGAACTATTCAGTTTGATTTGGATCGATAAGATTCGAGTCTACTTTATTAGACGCAGAAAGGGCTGATCCGCTTTGTTTCAACTTTCTTGAGTCCTTTAGACACAGAAAGGGTTGATCCGGTTTATAAGATTAAAAACAGTGGGAATTTGATTCAGCCCAAAACCATCTTCGGCCCACTAAAAATATTCCAATTAACTAACATCGACGCAAAACTAGGTTTGCTAACCTCCACAGCAACAAGCTTCTTTTACAGTCTCATGACTCTCATCACTGAGTTTTCTCCTCCACATAGAGAGGGAGAGGGTACGAACTTCGACCGAGACTGTATGGGTGAACCAAGAACATGATTCTAGTCGACCTACTATGGATAATTTGCATAATTTGTCTTTTCTTGGAAGAGAAACCTAGACTTCCTTCCTGCTGTACTAGCTTTAATGAATCTTTCTCAAACCACTGGATTAAAAAGGGGTTTCTGTAATATTTTAAAAAAGTATAATGATGTTGAAAACAAACAAAGAGTTTCGGTATTAGAAAGAGAGAATGTTATTTATTTATTTCTTGAGCTTACAAAGAAATAACTTGCCACACACACAAAAATAATACAAAGAATAATGCAGATTAGAAATCCTCATTACAAAAAGTTGTTATCTCTTCTGTTAACTTTTTTTTTTGTCAACTATCTCTTCTGTTAACTATATATATGCATGAATGAAATGAATTAAATTAATTAATTAATCATATAAAATATATATGTGAGAGAAGCTTCTGATTTGGAGTTAATTAAAGTTCTTCCAACGCCTAAACATCTTCATCTTCAGAATCTAACTCCACCAACCTCTCAACGATAACATCCGACGCAACTGTAACAACCTCTGATAAATTCCTAAAATGAGCAAAAAAAGAAACAAGAAGAAATTTTAAGTTAGATCAGAAATTTTATGTAAAACATTTGTTTTTATATATAATGGAAACTCAAACTTACCCTTTACAGGAATCGAACGTAAGCCCGACGATATCTTTAGCTTCTTGAAGAGCCCATCTAAACCGTTGGATTTCATCATCAGAACATGTCACCCTTTCGATCATAACATCGAGTTGTGAAGGTTTGATGTCGAAAAATATCGGTATCACCCTTTTCTTGGACTCCATAATAAGAGCAAGCTCGTGCAAACAGAAATAAGAATCGCAATAGTTGGGAGAGAAAACGGTAACGGCGACTTTAGAAGTGAGAATCGCCCGGTTGATATGATCAAAAAGCTTGTCGCCAGGTTTCATGTTCTTGCTATCCAAGAATGGACGTATGTTACGGGCATTGAGATTGTCGTAAAGCAAAGTCGCGATGTTTCTCTTTGTGTCGGTTCCTCTGTGGTTGATGAACACATCATGCAAAGCTTTGGGTTTTGTTGATGATGAAGAAGAAAGAAGATCGAGGAATAGTTTGTTGTTCAGTTGAATGGATTTGGATTGCTTCACGAAGTCAAAAACCCTAGAGATCATGATTTTTTTGTTTTTGGTGATGAGATTAGATAGGATTGATGGATGATGAATAGAGGCTTGTGTTTGTATGTGTTACTATGTATGTATGTATGTGTATTCGTGTATATATAGTGTTTGAAGTATAATTGTCGTGATATAATGGGCTTGAATCGGAGAAGAAGGCAAGAAGAGAAGTGGTGGATTTTGAACAGCATAAGAGGAATGTTTACTAGACGTTGTCCGCGTCAAGATAAATAGTTCTTCTGACTAACCCATTTTATTATTTATATAATGTATTATAGCATGGCATATAGTTTCTTTCTAGCTACTACATATTATTTTTGACAGGAAATATATCATTAAATATATAATCACCACTAGCGAATATATCATCATCATAAAGCGTAAATTATTTTATAATAGGCAATACTATCATTAAGATTTTTCCATATAAATTTGAAATAGTTAGAGAGGGTCGATAAACTTCTAGCTTCGTTCTTTTTTGTAAAAAAAAAACTTCTTCGTTTTTGACAAAAAGCTTCTGTAAAAATTAACTTTCAGTTAATCATTTAAATTATTAGATTATGTATATATTACTTAGATTGTTTGACAATTATAAAATTGGTACAGTCAAAAAAATGTAAGACACAATCATATTTTTGTGTGTGACCATTGTCTCATGTGTCCATTGTATCGAGACATTCAATTTTTAATAGAGAAGGCCTATTAGCTAGATTAAAAAAAACAATGACGAAAGAGTATTTATTTCAAAATATTAAGCGTCATGTATATGTTTTATATTTTATAGAGTACTGGACAATCTAAAGTCTACATCAATGGACAATGGTAGTAACTTGGGTTCAACAGTTTAATGTTTTAATTTGTGTATACTAACTTGATAACTAATAATTCAATATACAAATTATAAGTAAAATATTGGACTTGTTTGAATGTAAGTTATAAGAAGAATGAAGAACAAGAAATAGAATGTGAGACTATTGTAGTCGTTGAATCGAGTTTGACCCTTTCCCGTCAAACAAGCTAACGATGTGCTTGACATTTCTTCTCCTCTTCTATGAGTTAAAAGAGTAAAAGACATACTTTATTTCTCCTGTTTTTGTTGTCTCTATATATCAAAAGTATCACACATATGGCTACGTTTAGAGAGCGTGAAATTGAGTTTGGATCTTTTAGGGCAAGTGGAGCTTAATTACCACTTCAAGATATTCATTTGAGTACGAGAATTCGACTTGAATTTCACGCAAACAGTTGAGAAAAGAGCCAATAAGTCTTTTCAAAAATAAGATATTGGTAGTTTAAAAAGAATAATAGCCTATGATCTTAAACTCACTTATGAAAATTAGTTGTTGCAGTTACTACGATAATTAATCCCCTATATATTAATCGAAGAACATTTGAAAAGATGTAACCTCAATTTTGTATTAATTAAAATAGACCCTAATGCATAGGTGGCACTCAATTAGGTAGTCAATTACATTCAATTAAAAAATAAGTAGGTCCACATTCGATTTTTATATGTTGTTAGATACATAAGTTGGTCAAACTATATGATATAATGATATGATATGTTATTTTCTTTCCTTAAATCAAACCTACGGAATTACCATAAATGACTAATATATATATGACAATTAATGATTTTAATAATAAAGATTTGATAACAATTTATATCTCCTCCATCATTTTTTGTTTAATTTTATATTATTAAAATAAATTAAACAATCAAATTAGCTATAAAAGTAAAATTTAGATTTTTTCGTATATGTTATATTTTGAATTTTTAAAAACGACAATAAATGACTAAAACTATTAAAATTATTATGTTAAAAATTAATGATCAATGGTTTAACATTTTTATTATAAGAAGATACACATGATTTTAAAACCATATGAGTAAAAAATATCATTTAATAATAAAATAAATATATATATATATATATATAGATTAAACTCTATATACCATAGGATTACATAAATATTTTAATATTAAAAGTTTCAATGAATTTTCAAGAACATTTATAAATTATAAACTTATTAAAGATTTCAGATTGAAAATTTTGTTATCGATGATTTAAATATTTTGTTATAAAATGATATGAATGATCATAGGACCGTATGATTATAAATTCTTATTTAATAAATAACTATATAAAATATACTATTTTTTAGAAAAATAGGTTGGTCCATCTTAACTTATATTACACTTTTTATTAAACTAACTATCGAATTGATAAATAACGTACCAAAAAATGTTTTGCACTTTCCTTAAATAAAAGCTACGAAATTACCTAATATGATTAATATATATGTGAAAATTAATTATTATGAATAATAAATATTTGATAACAATTTTTGTATCTTAGTTCTTTTTAAAAATTTTATATTATTAAAAGATATTAAATATCACATTAAATATATAATAAAAAACATTTATATTTTTTTATATGTTATATTTTGAATTTTTCAAAACGTCTATAAATTATTAGAAATTTGAAGATCACCACTCTTAAAATTTTGTGATCAATAGATTATTTTTTTTGTCATAATAAGTTACAAATGATCATAAAATTGTATTAATATGAACTTTTATTTAATATTATAAGAAGATACACATGATTTTAAAGCTATATGAGTAAAAAATATCATTTAATAATAAAACATATATATATATACATATATATAGATTAAACTATATACCATAAGATTACATAAATATTTTAATATTAAAACTTTCAATGAATTTTCAAAAACATTTATAAATTATAAACTTATTAAAGATTTCACATTGAAAATTTTGTTATCGATGATTTAAATATTCAGTTATAAAACGATATGAATGATCATAGAAGTGTATGATTATAAATTCTCATTTAATAAATGACTATATAAAATATACTATTCTTAAAAAAAATAGGTTGGTCCATCTTAACTTACATTATATTTTTTATTAAACTAACTATCGAATATTCGAATTGATAAATAATCTACCAAATATTGTTTTTGCACTTTCCTTAATTAGAAGCTACGAAATTACCTAATATGATTAACGTATATATGAAAATTAATTATTATGAATAATAAATATTTGATAACAATTTTGGTATCTTAGTTCTTTTTTTAATTTTATATTATTAAAAGATATTAAAAATCACATTAAATATATAATAAAAACATTTATATTTTTTCTTATATGTTATATTTTGAATTTTTCAAAACGTCTATATATTATTAGAAATTTGAAGATTCTCACTGTGAAATTTTGTGATCAATAGATTATTTTTTTTGTTATAATAAGTTACAAATGATCATAAAATATAACGCATATAAATTTTTATTTAATAAATATTCAAACTAAATAATATATATATATATATATATATACTAATGATTTAAAGCAACAAAATTGGCTGATCAATTTAGTTGTCCAGTTGAAATATTTCAAAAGTATGTGAAAGACTAAAGTCAAAGTAAATATGGATTTAGAATAGTAGTTATATTTTACTAACCAAAATACCGAAAAAAACCGAACCGAATCGAAACCAACCCGATATCTGGATTGAACACCTCTAATCCAAATAAAGCCAAACTATTGTTTTATTCTCCAAAATATAATAAAAATAATAACTTAATTCCGCGCAAGGCGCGGGTCTTATCCTAGTATAGTTAAAACGATCATATATTGAGGTGCAATCAAAATATCATGTAAGACTAGAGCCGGGTACATCAATCGTAATGGGTCACTAGGGTACGATGTGGATTATGCTTCTTTCTTCTTTTTTTTGAAAATTAATTAAAGTAAAATCATTGTGGTTCATTGATCTATTAACTAAGCTGATGTTTGGTTAATTATCTATGTTAGTTAATATTTAGTATTATATATTTTTCAATTTATTTGAAAGATATCTAGAAGCTGAATGACAGTTTTTCTTACTGATCATACATGTCCTTGAGCGGAGAATTCAAAGACAGACAGTTTGTCATATAGTGTTCGCGAACAATTGTCTTTCGTCATTCACATGAATGCAAAATTACCATGATGATTTAGGGAGTTTCAATTGAGTTTGTATATTGATGATAAAAAATAATAATATTATAGAAAGTCATATTTATAGTGTATTACTTAGGTCAAGTTATCATGCAGTAGTAATAAAATGGAGTATCTTTAATAAAAGTACATTGGTGGAAATATACTATAGGTTTAATTTAATTTTTTTTGATAATATCATTCTAATTTTAGTGTTTAGAAATATTGAAATTATATCGTTTGAAAGTGTCATAAAAATTATGTTACAAATATATAATGTTCCAAACACTCTTTTTTGCTTGACCATGTACGTACAACTTAAATGACAACTTTCTATGAATAGATAAAATAGGATTCTTTATTAGTAGAATATATATTATCAACAAAAATATAGTAATTTGTAAAAATAATTATCATAAGATTTTGATTTTTATAAACTAGCTTAAATAATTTAAAGTTAATGATAATGTTCCTATTAAATGTTATATTAGAACTTGACCCGCACTCTCGTGCGGGTGTTGATTTAATTTAAGTGTTTAGTGATTAATATTTGTAATATTTACCATATATTAAAAGGTTTATATGACTTTTAAACTAAAAAATGAATAATTAAATTCTTGTTTTTCAATTTATTGTTATAAACCATAGTTTTATTATATATTTATCTTATTAATTTTTTTTTGATTATTAGATAATGAATATATATGTGAAACAACACATATTAATATTAAATTTTATTAAAAATTAAATATTCACATTTGAATTAAATAATTATTAATATATTAACTTGATTTTAAAATTTTAAAAATATTAATGTAAAAATATTTAAATATTTTTTATGTGTATGATAAAATAGACTATACATTCAAAACAAAAACATCTAATATGATTTTAATATGTTTTTGAAGTTTGATTATTAAAGCATAATGATATATATATATATATATATATTTTAGTTTAAATATATAAATTGGAAGTAGGGTTTACTGTTCTGCATAAATATACAAATGTACGTAGATATTTACACCAAATTGATCTTCACATTCATGGTTAGTGTTATAGTTGAACATATATTTTATAAATATTCTAAATGTACGTAGATAATTACACCAAATTTGTGGGATAACATAATCCGTAAGAAATAGTTAGTAAATTTCATCATGTGTACAATTTAGATTTAGTATAATTTAGAGTTTTTGGTATATTATTAAAGTGAAATAGTCCATTGCAATCAGATTTAATTACGTAAAAGAAAAAAACCGGGTTGATCAATTTTTTTTTGTTTACTTTCACATGGTTATTATGGGTATGGCTAAAAATAAACTAATTATTTGTTTTACTTGTCATAAAACTAATAATTGTTATGATGGGTAAAAAAAGAATAAAAAGCTGTGGATATATTATTATTGTAAGTAATTAATGATGAAATTATGAAGAATGG
This sequence comes from Brassica napus, assembly GCF_020379485.1. Lineage (NCBI taxonomy): Eukaryota > Viridiplantae > Streptophyta > Magnoliopsida > Brassicales > Brassicaceae > Brassica > Brassica napus. The sequence continues at coordinate 9,618,789 of NC_063449.1, forward strand.
AAAAATAAAGAAAAATGTGTAATAAAATTGTTCAAAAGAAAGTTAGTTCTATTTCATATTTCATTTTTAATAAAATTGATATTTTTTATATTTCTAAATTTTCGTGTAGATAAGAAAAGGTGATACTGATACCAAATACAAAATCACTGGATTACTTAAACCAGAAAAAAACGTATGAATCAAATATATAAACACGAAAACAGAACCGGTTGTCTATATGCACTAAGGTACTTACAACCAAATTCCTAAATATATAAATATGTGCATATGGACTAAGAGATCGTGTATTATTGAAATATACAATATTAAAATATAAATGATGTAATATACTAAAAGAATATAACAGTATGTGCATATGGTCAAAGAGATCGTGTTTCCTACATCAAAATATAAAGAAATTTAATAAGGATTGATTTTACAATCACGTTCAATAATCATATGCCCCATAACAATTTTTATCGTTATATTGTTAATAGGCTTAGGAGATCCATTAATAAATGAAGGCTTCGCAGAGAATTTTTATAGTTAAGTTGAGTGGCATAATTTGGTAAATATTAAGAAGAAGTTAGGGTTAATTTTAACTTGTACTTCAGTTTTAATAGATTAGATAAATCCTCCCGGAGAGTAAATTAGGTCATGGAATACTTAGGTCAGCTCCAATTAGCTTTCAAAACACAAAATCTGGTGTAATCTAATTTTCAAATAAAAACTTCAAAAATAATACGATTTCACTAATTTGATGTTTTATGAATAATATTACACTAAAGTTGGTAATGTACTATTCATCACATCAAATACTAAAATTATTTTTGTTGTGCTTCCTTAAGTAGTGTATATTAACATTATTTATTAATTCAACCATGTACTTAAAAATACATGTATAAATTAGTTAAAAATAAATATATTAAATAGTTAAAAATGTAAACATCTAAATAAACATTGTTAAAAAAAAAATGGCAACCTAGCTTAGAGAGACATAGTGAATGATTGGTTGGATTTTAACTTGAACCTTTAGCTTTGTTAATTTTTAAATCATCAAACTTAACCATTTGATGTATGTTTACTTTTAAAAGTTAAATCATACATCAAAAAGTTTCTATTTTATAGCTTTTTTAAAGATAAAGCAAAAAAAATAATCTTACAACCTTTTTTATTTGTATTAGGCAAAACTCTTATATCTCTATTTCCTAGGTTGTAAAAACTGTAAAATAAAAATGATCTATAGTACTAAATAAACTAAAAATTTTAGGTAAATTTATTATTTTTAGCTAGTAATTTCACTATAATTTAAACTTTATATATTATTATATTTAACTTTTGAAATTTTTTAAGCCCTTTCAAAAAATTGAAAATTTTTATAAATTATTACTTTTTAAATAACCTAAATGTTTTATTTATAATATAAAGTATTATTTTAAAATATCTTATAGTTGAATTAATCCTGTTTTATTTTAAAATATCTACCGTCAATAGCATACAAATAGAACTGAAATAACTACAATAAAAATCTCCGTAAATTAATTTACAACTACAGTTAATTCACTTATAACACAAATTTTACAGCTAAATTTTTGCAATTACAATCCAACCAATCATTGACATAATTTTTTTTCGTCTGCTACGTATTGATGTAAACGCATCCAATAGCATTTTTTTTAAAAGAACTATATCACTAAATAAAAGAATGAATAAGAATGAGTCGCCCTTAGATCATATCTATGTTTGTGAGTGTTCTAAAAAATAGTTTATGTATGCATAGGCGTTCACATAGACGGTAAATCCGATCTAAACGAAAAGACTTTTTAAATAAATTTTTTTAACTCGTCTAGATGTTCAAAAAAAAATCATTACCAGTAAACACACTCTTAAACAATATTTTTTTTAAATTCGCCTAACCACCATCTATAAATTTTTGGAACATTTATATTTACACACAAATAATATATTCAAAACAAAATAAACTATATAAATTACATAAAAAATATTAATTAATAAATGATGTTATTAGTACCAGTAATATATTTCAATAGCCAAAAATGTACCAGACTTAAGTTTTTAATGGTTCTGCTTATAAATCAGGTATTTTTTTCTATTTCTTCTCATAATTCATCATAGAAATAAAGATTGGTAGCCGAATTAAAAGAAAAAATGATTGATCCCTTTAGTGCATATATTCATTAACAGCAGTCTTACAACATTGTAAAACCTTTAATGTCATTTCTTATATGTATTTCTTCACCTACAGATTGAATGGTTTTAGCTCGAAAATTTATAGTTACATGACACTAGGGGTTATATTTTATTAGTGAAATTATTATTTATTTCTTTTGAAAAAAAACTAAAAGATAATAAATTAAAATAGAATTTCATTAATTTATTTATTTTGATATATATTTTTCATTTCCGTTATTTTAGTTAAAATAATTTAGCGACAAAGGTTACATATTTTCCACAAATACGCAGAGAATCAAGTCACGATGGAGACAAGAAAACATTTTCTTATTTTGATTGTATTTTTTCTAATCACCAAACGCATGGTCAGTTGAATAGGTGCAATGGTTTAATAAAAACAAAAATGTGCAACTTTCACAGAATTTCTTATCTACAAGACGGTCATAGAATGGATCAAGACTTGTCCTTTGAACTGAAAACAGAAAACTGGCGGCAAAACAAATGAATACAAGAAAGTTTTGGGCCAACTCATTAAACCCATGTCGTATACTGAATATTGTTCGGATATGTAACTAACTTTAGTATGGGCCGACCACAGCCCCAATGTTAACCAACCATTGCGTTTACTCTATAGTTTAATATTATTAGCATCCACTAATTAAATCGCTTATCTTTTATGTTAAAATAGAAATACCATTTTTATCTACCATAAAAAAGTCATACTAACCTTATTAGGTCCATTTAATTAATTATATTTATTTATTATTTATATTAATCTATTCAATATATAAAGATATTAATAATAAATCAATTTTAACTGTAAATTTAAATTTTATTTTTAATTATAACAAACTGTTGAGAAAAAATCTAACAAACTCTTTCTAAAAATTTAAAATATTTTATTTAAATTAATACCGTTGATTAATTTCATAATTAATAATATATACTATTATACATTAATTTAAATAAAATTTTATTATAAAACAAAATAAAATAAAAGTGTATGCTATTTTTCAAATTTTATAATTATATTCTATATCTTCTTTATTAAAAGAAATACCATAAAAATTCATAATAGGTATATTTCATCAATACATCTATTTGATTATTAAAGTTAATCTATTTAATATATGACATTTCTAAAAAATCTTATAAATTATAAAGATATTAATAAATAAATTTTAACTGTAAATTTAAATTTTATTTTTACTTTTAACAAAATTTGTTGGAAAAAACCTAACAAAATCTTAATAAAATTTTAAAATATTTTTAAATTAATGCAGCGATTGATTTCATAATTAATAATATAGTATTATTATAATGTATTTGCTTATAAAATTCCACAATATACTAAAATAAATAACATAGAAATATAAATTATGCTAAGAAAATATCAGCTCTTTAGTATAACTAAATAAAATTTTAAAATGTATTGTATTCAGTCTGTCAAAATTAGAAAAAATGAAGGAGACTATCAATTTTTTTATTTCATACTATGAATTTATTTTACCAAATTCGAAAATATATTAATATATAATAACAATTAGTAATAAAATAAAATGCATAAAACAAATCATTGTACATTAATAATATCAAATAAGAAACATAACCAATAACATTATAGATTTATACAATATATAACACTAAAATGTAAATCATATCTTTTAAAGTTTTGCGATGGTATTTTTTATATATTTATAAAATGAAAATCTATCCACGCGGATGTGCGGGCGAAAAATCGAGTACTTTTTATTAGCTCCGACCATGTGATATCTAGCGATACACTGATACAACTTTGACTTTAGCCACTGGCCAGTACAGTCCGGCGTGATAGGTTATAAATAAACCGCAGCCTAACCGGATTCCAATTTAAACCATCCATATTTATGTACATGACCAGACCACGAGATCAACCGTTAGACCTAAAGCATTCAATTTCATTAAGACCGTGACTGTTATCGAACGCATTCAATTCTTCTAACCTTTAATCCTTTAATCTTTCACTAACTTCTTTATTTACGTTGATTTTCCCACAGTCATTCCAACAGGTAATAAATATAACAGCTTTAACTATTTCCCTCTCTTACTAAAAGATTTTCTTCAGTATGCACGCTTATTAAAAATTTAATAAATGTTTATAATTTAATTTATTTTTTATTTTATTATAAACTTTCTAATAAGTTTCCACCAATGAAATTTAATCAATTCAAATATTCTCAATTAATGTTCCTCAAAAGTATAAAAAAGTATCTTAACAATATAGAATATCTATTTTTGTGGAACTAGAAAAAAACCTAAAACATCTTAATTTCGGGAATGGAGGTAGTATTAAACAAGGCATGATCCCTTTAATTAACCCGTAGATTAAGCAAAAGAAACCCCGCCTGCACCACGTGCAGTGGTCCTAATTATTATTTTTATTAACACTAGTCACCGTAGAAGAGCACTAGAAAGTTTTTCTAAAATAATGTACAACTTATTTTTCTTTTTAATTTTTTTTTTTGACAACTATACTATTTTTCTTATGTGATAGTATATCTAATAATTTTCTCGTGTCATAAAAAAACGAATCAGCATTGTCTTATTTTAGAGTTATTCATTCTATAAATAAGTAAAAAATAATAATTTGGTGAGATAACAGTCATTTCATTTTCTTTATACGGTCACAACATTTTCGTCTAATATATTTTACTTTATATAAGAGAACGAAAAAGCTTCGAGAGAAAGAGAAAATCACAAGACAATCTGCTGCCATGGCTTCAAAGCTCGTGATAATCATTGTGTTCATTCTAGATCTCATCGCTGTCGGATTAGCAATTGCCGCCGAGCAGAGAAGAAGCGTCGTAAGCATCATTAAACTCTCTCTTAAAAACTTTCTTCTCCTGTAGTCAAATCTTGGTTATGAAATTGTTGGAATTATTTATTTTAATTAATTTATCGGAACAGTGTCTGAGACTTTAATTAGTAGTTTTGTCTGAAAAATCTCTGTCGGTGAGATCCCTTGTGTAGTGAACTCTTTTTCAGATCTGGTTCAAAAAATCTAGTTTATGTGTTTGATTCATAACGGTCTCTCATGGGTTATTGAAAGTTAAGATCTTTTGTGGGTATATGTACTTTACTGCATTGTTCTGTCTAGCGCTAGATCTCACTGTAATGTTTCTTGTTTTAACGGTTTGATGTAGAGAAATGGCTCAAGATTTAGTCTTTATTGGGTTATTGTATTTGGTTTGCAGGGTAAAGTTGTACCAGACAAGGAGAAGGTGTATGAATACTGTGAGTATGGCTCAGACATAGCTACAAGCTATGGAGCTGGCGCTTTTGTGCTTCTCTTGACTAGCCAAGTCATTATCATGGTGGCTAGCAGATGCTTCTGCTGCGGGAAGGCTCTTAACCCTGGTGGTTCAAGAGCTTGTGCCATCATGCTCTTCCTTATCTGCTGGTACTGTTACCTATCTCAATCATTACATTGTTTACATCATAGGTTTCATGAATCTGACATCATTTCTATCTTTGTCAGGGTGTTCTTCTTGATTGCTGAGATATGTTTGCTGGCTGCATCCATCAGAAACGCGTACCACACCAAGTACAGGAAGATGTGGAACATCGACAACCCTCCCAGCTGTGAAGTGATCCGTAAAGGAGTGTTTGCAGCTGGTGCTTCGTTCGCGCTCTTCACTGCCATCGTCTCTCAGTTCTACTACGTCTGCTACTCTCGTGCTCGTGATGATTACAAGAACCCTCCTTACTAAACGAGATTTTCACACCCCATTCACTGATTCAATAGGATTTTCAAGATTTGATGGTGTTTTCCTTTATTAAGCTTTTGGTTTTGTGTTTGATGTATAAATACTTATATAACATTAGACATCTATTCTACATTAAGTATCTAAGTTTGTTGTTACAGAGTGAACTTTATTTTTAGAGCTCATAACCTGGAAACAGAGCTTGAGTTGGCTCATTCATGTCTAAAAACATGTAGGCCATTCCTCCTATACCTTCAAAGAGAGAGAACCGTCTATCTCCACCTTGCATTTTACCTTCTGAGATAAGCTTCTCTGACTTATCTAGTAGGAAAGATGCGAAAGCCTTAGCTCTGTACAAGTACTCTGGCTTTCCTGTTAACCGGTACAGAGAAAGAAATACATAGGTGTTTCCACTGATGCCGTGACAGATTCCTACTCTTTTAAGCAATCCACGGTTCCACACCACTTCTCCTGCTTCCATTGCCGCCTCTACAAACTCATCTTTCCTAAAAACCTGATAAAACATCCAGAGTTTTGCAATGTAGGTAGAGGGTACATTAAACTATGATAATTTATTAATTTCTAGAAAAAAATCCGTTTTAGGTTTTATTTTTAAAATACTTTTTATTTAGAAAAAAAAAAAATATTTGATTCACGAATCACGATATTATATATTAGTTAAACTTTATAGATTTTAATTATTAGATTATTTTACAAATGTTGAATATGTATCATAAAATAAAAAAATAACTCTTATATGTAGTTTGACAAAATGAAAATAAAATAAGAGATGAAATTCATTTTGAAAAAAAAACAAAATGCTTTGTGTATATTTATATAAAATCCATGTATAGTAATTATTAAGTTATAATTTTAACGAGCCATATGTTTGTTTAAGAGTTTTTTAAATATTATTATCTTATTATTTTCTCAAAATGTACGAAGAAATTTGTTATTTGTAATTTCTACTGTATATCGATAAGTTTATCTACCTGAGCTGCCTTTACAAGTGTGAGAGCAACACCAGGAGCACCATGACACCAGTGAACTAGACGATCTGATTCACTTCCTTCGCTAGATAAGTAGTTTCCACTTGGGAAACGGTGTTGAATCATGTAACTTAGTGTACCTTTAACATCTTCCATTTCATCTGGTTCAAGTTCTACATGCATGAGGACATGCATGATCCCAGCTAAACCGTGAGCAGTTCCCCAATACTTCTTCCCATGCCACTCGAACATCAATGGACACTTTACTCTTCCACCCAGTTGCCTTCCTGCCCTGAAGATCTCCTCAACCACAGATCTCTAAAAGAAACAATGAGATGCTTCATCCACTAACTTAGAACAAAAAGAAAGTTTTAAGCTTTGTTACCATTCTTGCAGATGATACACTGTCTTTCTCGATATGCTTATTCAAGAACAAGCATGCCCACAAGTATCCTGCTCTACCATACAACAGCTCGTATGGCAAATCACTGGGAAGCCTAATCTGTTATGAAGATTCAAGTTGCATGGCTAGAGTCAATGTATCAAGTATGCAGAACATTCGATTTTCAGTTCAATTTTTGGTTTTCGTTTTTTCCGGGTATACGTCTTTTTGGGTATATAGACATAGGAACCGTTCATGTATTTATGAATAAATAAAATTCGATTCAGTTTAGTCGGTTATTTCCAGTTTCTATTTGGTTCTGGTAAAAATATTTAGAACCAACCGATACTAAAACTTTGGGTTTAATTCAGGTTCAATTTGATTCCAGTCTGGTTCGGGTTTCCGAATTTTGGATCAGGTAATTCAGATTTTCAGATAAAATATCGGTTAATTCAGATTGTTCGGATTAAAATATAGGATCAATTTTTTGGTGTTAGTCGCATAAGCCTGTTGTTGCTTTAGAAGCCTAATCTGTTATGACAATAAAATTCGATTCAGTTTTGGTTCGGCTATTTTTGGTTTCTATTTGGTTCTAGTAAAAATATTGAGAACCGGCTAATACCAAAAAGGTGGGGTTTAGTTCTCGGGTTTTCCAAATTCAAATGAAAATTTCGGTTATTTCAGGTTGTTCCGATTAGAATATGGATAAAGCCTATTTGCACATAGCACAACATAAAGTGGAAAATTTACCTCATGGAAACGGGCTAAGTAACGATCCTGTAACTGGCTATCACCAGTAAGCTTTGCAGCAACGGCACCAAGAGCACATACACCCGCACGGCCACATATGAAAGTCACACGGCTGATAAAAAAACCACACTCATCATGTATTTTAACTACATGAAATGGGCAATTAAATAGAAAAGGTCTTTACTCGGAATCTTTTGAAGCTGTGTAACACGCCTCAACAATCTCTAAGCATAGCTTAAGATCGTTTTTATTTCTTGTGACCTGACAGGATTTGAACAAGAGATAAGCTGTCCCGAGGACACCAGTGTAGAGGTTAAAGTCTCGAACACGTTTTCCAGATCGTTCCCATGTCTCAAATACTATCTGAAAAGGCCAAACAAAAGCAAACTTCACATTCTAGATTCGGACATGATCAAACCAGATAAACTCAAATCTTGCTGTCCTAAATTACTCAGTTTATAGGTATACTAATCAGCTCCCATAAAACCTAAAAACGCTGTAAGATATAGTTTACTGTATCTTTGAGGCTTAAAGCATATCTCTGGAGCTTCTTGGAGAATGATCTGTACGGGAGTGAGAGCAGTTTCGTCAGCGAATCTTTATGAGTGGAGACGGTTTCCTCTTCGCCGGCGTCTTCCGGTAGAAACTCAGGTATCTCATTTGGGAAGAATCTTTCTCCCATATCTCTCTCTCTCTCTTTGTCTAAAGTGGTTGCTGTCAATCTCGAAGAATTATAATTTCAAAAAGCAGATAAAACCATAGTTAGTGAGCCTTATATTTGGCCCAGAAAGGTCTTGCCTATATTTGTTGTCCGATAGGTTTAGCTAGGCCTGCGAAGATTAACCGAAGCAATTTTTGATTTCGGTTCAGGTTCGTAAATTGGTTTAATTATATCTAAATCTAAACTATACTAAAAGGAGAATATACTCCCCTTTAAAGCTATCCACGTCATCTAATTAAATCATCCAATAACAATCATTTTTTCTGCCACGTCTGCTATGTTTCGGCTCATCCCTTGGCCCAAATTAAACTTCACATCGAAAAGAGCCGTCTCTTCTCTTCATCTCTTTTTTTTTGCTCAAACATCTTTCCGTCTCTATCTCTTCCTCCATGTCTCTCTCTCTCGATGATGAATCAACAAGGCCATCCCGAGCCTGATTCCGAACCTCCTCCGACGATACCTTCGAGTCGGTGGGTGTTGAGATGAGGAATGGTGAAGAAACTAAATGTGTTTTTCCCTCGACGAGTCTCCTTTGCAGTTTGGTGGGTTGATTGAAAAGTTAAGGTCTTTTGATCCTGTTTCGTGTTCTAATTATCTGTAGTTAAGGTTCTTTACTGAGAAAATGTTTTGGGTGATGCAGATCTTTGATAGTTTTCAGAGAAGTATCAACTTTTATTGAATTGTCGCTCATCTTCTTTTTAATTATCAATAGGGTGACACAAAGGGATCAGCAAAAGGTGGGGATGCAAATTCAAAGAAAGATGGTCAATCAAGCCAAAATGGCCAGGTACAGACACCTGGTCTTTCATATACTCGAGTTCCTTCAAAAGCATCAGCTTTACCCTGATGAGCAGATCCTCAAGTTCAAGATCGAGCTTCTGAACAAGACCAACAAAAGTCTCCACCACACAGAAGACGCTCCCCAAGATATAATAATGTCTGTGAAAGTTTGCCTCTTTCGTCTTTGTTGGTTGGTTGGTTGATGATGAATGTTTCTGGTGATAGATATGGAGGAAGGGCTGCACCGCTCGTGACGTTCCTTTTGAACCCTAATGTTGTCCAGGAGCTAAGAGGTGATAAGCAATACAATCTCCAGATGCTGAAAGAACGTTACCAGGTTGTGATTTTGTGTTGTTTCGTTTGTGTTTAGTATCGAGGAACTCAGTTTTGATGTGTAATATTTTTTATCAGATTGGTCCAGACCAGATTGAATGTGGGAATTACTCAGCATAAACTTGTGCCTGAAGAAACTGTGACGGTTATTTACTCCCGCTGTGGTGAAAAATTTTCAGTTTACAAGGTTTGTATGCAAAGATCAATTTTTAACATGTCCCACATTTTTTTAGCTCATCTAGAACTTTGCCACTTTCGTCATTTTCAGGGTTCTGGTAACGATTCTATTACCCAGCAGTTTGATGCTTGTGCTAGCTGGTGGACACAGGGGCCAGATCCTGCTTTCCAGGTCATCTGTGCCTATTGTTTTGTATCTTAATGCTTATCTTTTCTTGTGGTGAATCTTCTGAAGTTTATTTTGAAATTTTCTTTAGGAGGTTGCAGGCTGAGCTAGCTAGAGAAATGGCTTACACTGCTGCTAGGTTCGGGCATGTTATGTTCCCTGAGAATGTATATGAACCTGCCTTGAAATGTGCTGAGCTCTTGATAGATGGAGTGGGAAAAGGTTTCTTCTCTCACATTGTTTCTATTATTTTTTTCAAGCATTGATGGGAGGGCTAATTAGTTTTATACATGCAGGCTGGGCTTCTCTAGTGTACTTCTCAGATAATGGATCCACAGCTATCGAAATTGCCCTGAAGATGGCGTTTCGTAAGTTTTGTGTTGATCATGAGACCCTATTGGAATTTTCTGAGGGTAGAGATGAGAAAAAACATATTGTGGTTAAGGTACAACCATTTTGCTAGTGCTCAATGATACTTAGACGCTTTAATATTGTATCTGTTAGCGTACGTTAGACTTAAACAGTGTGTACTTACTGAGATGTGCGTTGTATTTTTAGGTCCTAGCTCTTAGGGGGTCTTACCATGGGGATACTTTAGGAGCAATGGAAGCACAAGCACCATTACCTTACACAGGCTTCCTCCAGCAGCCCTGGTATGGACGGAGTTTTTTTCTTTATCGCTTTTCATGATTCCGACTTGAAAATTCTCTATTGAATTTTATTGCTTAGATAGAAATATCATTCCTTAAGGATGAACGATATCATGATTACATCACCTGTGAATATTCTCATTGTCTTGCTTCTCTTTGATTAGGTTTGCATCTATCTTTGTATTTGTAGGTATACTGGAAAAGGTCTGTTTCTGGATCCTCCTACTGATATCCTCTTCAATGGAGCTTGGAATCTCTCTCTCCTTGAATTTTTTGCTGAAATAGTCCCAGAAGAATATGGAAGTAAATATCATAATTTCCTCTCCTCTCTCTGTTATCCTCCTTTACATATATTTTAGCTGTGTGATTTAGTACTCCCAAACTCTTACAGCCTTCAGCACTCGTGATGAGATTTTTGACAAGAGTAGAGACACATCAACTCTTGCAACAACCTATTTGGCCTATGTATCAAAACAGCTACAAGAGTATTCTGGAAATACACAATCCGCCCATGTTGGAGCACTGATAATAGTATATCCATAAGTATGACTATGATAGTATATCCATAAGTATGACTTCAGATATTCAGTAAGGCTTAGCATCGTGCTATCTAAATTGCTAGATTCAAACTACTATTTTATTAAGGTGGCTGATTGTATCTGCAGTGATCCATGGTGCTGGGGGAATGCACATGGTTGATCCTCTCTTCCAACGAGTTCTGGTCAACGAGTGCAGGAACAGAAAAATTCCAGTAATTTTCGATGAAGTGTTCACAGGTTTCTGGCGTCTTGGAGTAGAGGTAGTATATATATTTTATGTCATCTTGTGTTATATATTTTCATTCTGCTAATAAAGTTACAATGATATTACCAAAGACTCCTGCCGAACTTCTCGGTTGCAAACCGGACATAGCTTGCTACGCCAAACTGATGACTGGTGGAATGATTCCTTTGGCTGTAACTCTTGCTACAGATGCTTTGTTTGATTCATTTTCTGGAGATCCAAAGGTAAGAAAAGTAGAAGAACCATCTTCATGCTTTTCTTTTCTTCCGTTTGAAGATATCTAATCCTCTTTATTGGTTGTAGCTTCAAGCACTGCTTCATGGTCACTCATACTCAGCTCATGCTATGGGATGCGCAACAGCCGCCAAAGCCATCGAATGGTTCAAAGATCCAGAGACTAACCATAACATCATCCCACAAGGAGGAATCTTAAGAGAGGTACTAAGACAAAATATAAACATCTTTGTGTTAGATGATCAGTAATCAAACATCTCTAAATGGGTTTCAACCGTACACATGTTTTTGTGCAGCTGTGGGATGAAGAACTGGTGCAGCAAATTTCATGTCACAGTGCGGTTCAAAGGGTGGTTGTAATAGGAACCCTTTTCGCTCTAGAACTTAAAGTAGATGCTTCCAACTCCACGTAAAGATCTACTGAATCTCTTTTAAAAAGCATTGTCTTGAAGAACCAGACTTTTGGTATCTCATATGGTTTGTGTTTTGCTCTGCATGTGTTTTAGGTATGCTTCGTTGTACGTAAAGTCTCTTTTACAGTTGCTCAGGGAAGATGGAATCTTCATGCGGCCTCTAGGAAACGTCGTGTACCTCATGTGTGGCCCTTGCACGTCTCCTGAAATTTGCCGGGAATTGCTGTCTAAGCTCTACATAAGGTTTGGAGAATTTAATAGGGTATAGTACTCCACATTGTTTTTAATATTGTATTTAATTAGAAAACAGTTTATCCATAATTGTGTTCCAATATACAGAAGTCCAAAGCCATATAAGACTTATTTACTATAATGTTATCAAAATTATATTAGAACAAATTTACAAAAACAACATATATACATTCTAAGAAGAGTTTTTTTTTTTGTTTACCCTAGAGGACGTGGGTTCACCAGCTAATTATCTGTCATATCATATATATATATATATATATATATATATATATATATATATATATTTTAGAAAAAGCAAAATAACAAAAATTTGCTAAGTTTATTCTGTTTTTAAAACTAAAAGAAAAGTAAAAATAAATTAAAAAAATAGTACTAGCTGCAAAAAATGAGTTTTTTAAAAACATTATTAACGATGTTAGTAAAATTACACTAAGTCCTAAAGTCTAACCATTAAACCCTAAATCTTTGGGTAAATCCTAAACTCTAAATCGTAAAAACTAAACAATAAATCCTAAATACTAAATCATAAACGCCGTGAGCAAAACTCTAAATCTTAGCCCTAAACCCTAGGGTTTAGGATTTACCCTATAGTTTAGGGTTTACCAAAGAGTTTAGAGTTTACCCAATGGCTTAGGGTTTACCCAATGATTTAGGGTTTACCCAAGGGTTTAGGATTTACCCAAAAATTTAAAGTTTTGTTTTTAGAGTTTAATGTTTAGGATTTAGGATTTATTGTTTTATGTTATAAAAAATTTGCACTATTTTTATTTTTTTTAACATAATATAATTTGACAATTTTTTATTATTTTGTTTCTTTTTTCTCAACTACTGAATATGAGCTCGCGGATTTTTATTGGTCGGTGAATAAATAATTTTTCTAAGAAATATCAAAGTACGGATCAATAATTTTTCTAGATTTAAATTATTGGTCACTAATAATAGTATTATTACGTCACTTCCAATCAATATTAATATTATTTTATAATTTAATATTTTTACTATTTAATAATGCATAGACAAATTTTAAACGGTTTCAGTTTTAAAACAATTATCAATCATCAATTTTATAAAATTTACGTAAAACAATAATAATAAATGCAGGTGCATTATTGAACAAATTTGTTTGTTCTGATGTGTTTACTTATATGAAATTTTAATCCCTAAAATGTTTCAAATCTTATACAAAAGTAAAGTTTGTCAAACATAATAAAAGAAAAGTAATTCAAACTATCTTCCTAATTTTACTGTGATAGTCAGGTTACTCTTTTTCATTTTATGTAATAGAAACTTATTTGAGATTAATATAAATAAAATTTTAAAACGATAAATAAAATTTTAAAACTAAATTTTCCCATTTATACAAAATATTTACAATGAAAGTAAAAATAGTAAGTTGCAATTGATTAAATAAACACAATTAATCTAAAATTAAGATGATAATTTACATGTGAAAAAAATATGAAAAAAAAAACGATCTAGTAAGTATAAAAATATATGATAATCAATTCAGTTCATTTTTGTTCCATTCCATATTTGGTTAGTTTAATTTTTCATCAAAAATTCTTAAACTAAGTCATACATCGATTTATACCAAACTAAACAATTATATTTACAATTTTAATTCAAACCAACAAAATAAACGAATTTTATCAAATTTATATGAATTTTAACCGGAATAAACCAGATGAGTTTGTTGACTGTGGAAAGTATTATGGACAACTTGCACATTAAAAAGAATATTAAATAATATATAAAAAAATGAATCAATTTATCTCTAATTAGTTTTAATGTTAAAAGTCTATCTAACCTAATTTGGTATTAGAGGATGATCCACATAATTAATCCAACCCAAACTATTATCAATTTAATTCAAAGTTGGGTGTTCGATATTCAAAAAAAACAATCATATGGAAGAAACCCATTAAAGACACTAGAAGCAGAGCCCCGCGCAAGCGCGGGGATGTTAAGATATATGTGTTGTTGTAGTTTTTAGGAGATGAAGTCAAGTGTTTTGCTTAGTATAGTCGTAATTATCAGATGTATAAGAAGAAGAGAATAGATGTCTAAATTCATATTGATGTATTTGTATAATGTTTGATATTCTGTTTAACTGGAACTGCAAATGAATATAGTGAATAAGGGGACGTATATTTCAATACTGCATGTTTACTGGTGGAATTGCCAATGAGTTTAGTCGCAGTATGGGAGTCCGCATCCTCCAGCTATCCCGTAAAAGTTCTTGACAAGATGGGTCTCGAAATTTATAATCGCTGCTAGTTTTGACAAGAACAAATTAAAAAAAAAAAAAAATTATCGGTCTAGATATTGATTTTTTCTTAATAGTATATTCTTTTTCGAAACTTTATTTCTTTTTTTTTGATGTGTGATCTCTTCTTAATAGTTAATAGTATGTTTTATCTCAAAAGTTATAAAGTTGGTTGTTTTGAAATAGAGGACATGGTTGCTATTGAGTCGTTGTTTTCCCGCAAAAATAAATCGATGGTTTCTGTTAATAATGATTAAAATAAAATATTAATACATTTGAAGAAATGTTCTTGTCAAGCCATTGCCCACTTATATAGGATCATTTTCAGGAATATATACAGAAAACATGGTTAGTTGAAAGCAAGCAAGATTGTATTAGGTATGAAAATAGTATACTACAAAGGGATCACATGAAATATAATGCAATAAATATTTTTATATAGCGATTTAAAAGTGTTATAAAACCTCCTTTTCGAGTTAAAAGTGTTATAAAACCTCCTTCTCGAGTTTGAGGACGGCCATGACAGCTTCTTGAGGTACATCATCCCTACATTTGCTTTCATTCTCTTCTTACCTGGCGTATGTTTTACACCATTCACATCAAAGTTTCATAAAAAAAAATAAAAGTAAAAAATTCATACTATACAACAATGGTACATTGTGATTGACACATTGTTGTAGCGGAGAGATGCGGGATATCTGTCTAGTTTTTTTCTACAGCGAGTGCAAGAGAGTCTTTGACCATTCACACATTGTTATGTTCACAAACAAACAAAAAATGTACAAATTTACAGAATCCTTTTGGAGCTGAAAATAAAACTCAGTTTTCTTCTATTCATGTAAGTTTCCTTTTTTTTAAATAAATATATATAAATAAACCCATTAGATTAAAAGAAGTCATTCTTCTTCCTATTCTACGTTTCTCTTCTCCATGGCCAATGCTTCTGATTTACAGATAGGGCAAAGGTTTTTCACAATCAGCCATTTCTCCAAGCATTCAGCATGATACTCATGCCCACAATCCAAAGTAGCAATCTTTTTTTCATTCTTGAAGTTTTCCTGCAAAAAAAAAAAAAAGTTAAGACATCTCTTAAAACCCAAGCATGTGCAGCCTTTAAAAGCTTCATCTTTGGCTATATTTTGTTTCCTGACATATGGTGCAAGGTTCAGTTTTATCTTTAGTTTGCGGAGACGAGGGTGATTCTTCTGCAAAGTTGATTACAGAACATGTTCTTCTTTTAAGATGGCTCTTGACATCTTCCTCTGTCAAACCAGTGTTTACAGTTCCAATCCGCTCACTCAACGCAAGAAGCTCATGTTCAGACCAATGTGTTATCAAATCAGTTTCAACAAAAAAACATAAACGTGATCACAGAAAACTACATTGCGAGATTCACAAACTAATTCTGAAGACAGACAACTTGCAGGTGCTAAATACATAACTATGATAACAACATGGTAAAGAGTAATGAATGGCTCACCAGTAAGACATTTCCTCAATGTGCAAACGCATATCTCGATGATGATCTCAAATCGTGGAGGAGTAGATTCCCATGAATTCACTCTGCTCTTTCATGACTCTTTCTTCCTCTGTCAGATATGAGTTGGCAGATTCATGACCTTTAGATCTGGAAATCATAGCAATAACAGCTTTCTTAGCCTTCATCTGAATGAAGAATAAAGCATCCAACATCCAAGCAAGTTGAACCACAAAATAAATCAATCATGAGAGTAGATGAAGTTTATTTATTGAACTGACACTGAGTAGCAGACTTAATTTCTATTGCGTCCCGACTTCCTTTATTCTCGGGCTCGGCTTTTTGATTTTCCCCTTCTATCCCATTCGAGCAAAGCACACTAACTCAATTAAGAAAAGTCACGTTCTTTAACCAACCAAGAAAAAGGAAAAAAAGAGATTTAGCAATACTCTATTATCTTTAACCAACCAAGAAAGAGAATCGGCAGAAACATCTTTCTCCGTTTTCCGGTCGCTGGCCATTACAGAAGCCTTAAGAATCGAAAATGAAAAACGGAAAAAAATCAGAGATTTAGATCATTGGCTTTTTACAAAATCAAAGAACTGAGCAGATCTACCAAGTCGAGAGCGATTGCGCGACAACAGCATCGGAGGAAGCCATCTTCGGGAATCTTTCTACGCTTTATAAAATGATAAACTGACTTCTGAGGATCAATCATGCTTTCAACCAGCTGATATATATAGATTTCAAGTGAAGGAAACGGAGGAGGCACCATCGTGACTGGGTTTTATGAGAACTACAATCAGATTCGGACAAACTAAACCATACCAAAATACAAACATACTTGACGAAACTTAACCGGAAATTAAATGGGCCCACAGTTTTTATGAAATGCACACGTTGACAGCTTTAGGAGAGGCAAAAATGCCTCATATTATATATGATTGTATCAAATTGATAAAAATATTAAATAATATATAGTGAAGATTGATCAATTCATTTATAATCAATAGGTTTTTAATTAAAAGTTATGGCAATGATCAGAGTCCACCAGATTGAATCAGTAAAAAGAAAAGCCATTTTCTTAGTAATGTTTGTTATTATACAGAAAACAGAAATCACATGCAAGAACAAAAGCAACTCTTCTTCTTCGTCCTTTCATTAACTAGAGGATGCCAAAGACCAATTAGCTTCACTTCCTCTCCTCGGAATGCTATTGATCTTGGAGCAAGCATCGACTTTAAAGTTAGCTCCACATATAACTCCTTCACTATCAATCCTCTGCATCGCCTTCATCTTATTCTTCGGATGCTCATAACTCATCAAACCACTCTCACTATGAAACATACAACCTACACACACAAAAAAAAAATCATTACACTTCCATCTTCAGATCATTACATAACTTCCTATCTCATAAGTTCTGTTTGCTTACCTGTCGGAAAAGGAGCGAATGACTTAGCACAACCTTGCTTAATAACCTTGAGATCATCAGACATAACAACAGATCCGTCTGCAGCTATTCCCCAATACAAACTCTCAGCTCCATCAGATCCTAGAGCTGCGAAAACAGAGGAGGTCTGAGCATCATAGACAACAAAAGCGAAACTTCCGTCGAGACCTCTGAGAACTTGGTCAGCTGGGTAAGGACCACGGTCACGTAGTGTTCGGTAAGCTTCGATCACAAACATGGCTTCGTTTGAGGATTTTCCAGATAAACCGTACTGTTTGTTCAAGTCGCATAGGTTGTTCAATGCTCCAAGAAACACACAGTAGATTCCATCGATGCCACTAAACATCCTGAAAGAGACCAGACATGTTTAGAAAATGATTTTCCGACAAGAAACAGTTTAGGGAAACTGGCATGACGGGTCTTGAGATTTTGAAGATTATAGACAATTTATTATTGATTATTTAAAAATATTTAATTTTTTTTGAAAACTTAAATTTATGTAAATTATCTCTAAAAATTTGGGGATCGTAACTAATGTTTCTCTTGTCTTAGCTAGAACCGGTTCTAGAGTAACGTGTGCTATTAATATACCTTGGAGGGCAAGAAACACAGTTTATACTTAGAGGAATGTGTTTATTATTATACCTTGGACGGTGAGAGTTTTCTGGGCGGGCGAAAGCGAGGACAGCGGAGTCGCCGAAGCTCATGGAGAAAGCAGAGTCTGGATGGTTTGAAAGGAAGTCAGAGAGAGTTTCTCCTGGAAGTTTTGGGGTTTTGCCGGAAAGGTTTGAAGCCGGGCTGTTTAGCTCTTCCGGTGGATGAGCAAACGTCTTTTGAAAAATAGCCAACATTTTTTGTCGTCTTGAATCTTCTGTTTTTTTAGTATATGAGATAATTGTGATTGAAATGGACTTATATAGGTTGGTTTGGTTTGTAAAATTTTGACTTTTCACGAAAATTAAGAAAGTTGACGTGGAGATGACTCATGATTTGTTTAGATAAGACTTGTCTTATAGATCTTGATGTCTTCTTATCCATTTTTTTTTGGTCAAACAATGTCTTCTTATCCATTTCTTTATCTTTTTACTGCTTACTAATTATTCCCTTTTCTTGTTTCTTGCCACTCGAGTTTTTGTTAATGACCAACACGAATCCAATGGTACCCACATCAAGAATAATCTTCTCAGCTTTTGTAGGTTATCGAATTCAACATGATTCAACATTTTTTATCAAATAAATAAAATAGTATATAAATCAATATTTAAATGAAAAGCTTTTATGTTCACTGCAAACCCACATCAATAATATATACTATGGATTAAACTTTCTTTTATTGATTGAAAAAATTGACCAAAAAAACTTTCGTTGCAACGTTATCTATTTGAAAACCTCTAATCAGTTCATTCCTTTATACATTTTCCGTTACATATTTTTATCCCGGCAAAACGACAAAATTGAATTTTCCCATAAAAAACGTAAAATTGAGTTTTTCCACCAAAACTGCAAAATCGAGTTTCCCCTCAAAACCGCAAAATTGAGTTTTCGTGCCAAAACCGTACAATCGTGTTTTTCGGTAAAAATTGTGTTTTCCGTCACAACCGCAAAAACTTGTTTTCCCGCCAAAACCACAAAATCGGGGTTTCCCGCCAAAAATGCAATATTGTATTTTCAGCCAAAACCGTACTACTGTGTTTTCTCGCCTAAACCGTAAAATTGTATTTCCTTTAAAACAGAAAATCTTGTTTTTCCACCAAAATGATAAATATAGCTTTTTCACTAAAATCACAAAATTATCTTTCCTGCTAAAATAATAAAATTGTTTCTAACACCAAAACCGTATAATTGTATTTATCGAAAGTCTAAGTATTCTTTTTGTTTTCAGCCCCAAAATAATATTTTTACCTAATAACCATGTAAGCTATAAAATTATTGTTTATGGGTTAACCATTAAAACCGTTAACTCATTAACTTAAATGAGTTATGGATTGACCCAACCCATTTGTCAAATGGATTGGTTAAAACCATAACCCATATAAGCTTAAAACCATTTGAATATGGTTTGGTTTGAATTGGTTTACCTATTTTGACATCTTTAATGAAAAGTTATATAATATGTTTACAATTTTATTATTTTGAATAATACTAATAATTATTAGAAATAACCTTTTCAATTTAAATAGTTTGAAAATTAAAAGTCTTGGTATTGTATAATCTTTAAAAATTATTCGGATATAGTGCTAATTCTATAAAATTTAATATAAATTTCCAAATGTCTTTTTATGACATAATTTGTGATTAATAAAAAACTAAAGATTAATTAAAGTTTATTTTATAACACTTTCTATTTTCACATTGTTTTGTCTACCGTTTTATTTTAGGGAAATTGCCAAAAATATCATTTTCAAAGTACCACTTTTCATGTGTACACTAAACACTAATACCACCATCTTTAATGAAGGGTAAAAGACATTTATAACTTTTTGATTAACTTTGACAAAAAAAAACATAAGCTTAACTAATCTAAAATTAAAACATTAACTCTAAACCCTAAATCATCAACTCTAAACTTTAAACCATGAAACATCAACTCTAAACTCTAAACCCCGAAACATCAACTCTAAACCCTAAACCCTAAACCGTAAATCTTCAAATCTAAACCCTAAAACATCAACTCTAAACCCTAAACATAAACCCTAAACCCTAAATCTAAACTTAAAACATCAACTTTAAACCCTAAATCATCAACTCTAAACCCTAAACCATGAAACATCAACTCTAAACCCTAAACCCCGAAACACCAACTCTAAACCCTAACTCTAAACCTTCAAATCTAAACCCTAAAACATCAACTCTAAACCCTAAACGTAAACCCTATATTTTTCTGAAATTCGAACCCTAAACCCTAAAACCCTAAACCTTCAAATCTAAACCCTAAAACATCAACTCTAAACCCTAAACGTAAACCCTAAACCCTAAACCTTCAAATCTAAACCCTAAAACACCAACTCTAGGGTTTTAGGGTTTAGGATTTAGGGTTTAGAGTTTAGGGTTTAGAGTTGAAGGTTTAGGATTTAGGGTTTAGAGTTGATGTTTTAGGGTTTATGGTTAATTTTTTAGGTTTTAGGGTTTAGAGTTTACTTTTTATGGTTTAGGGTTTAGGGTTTAGAGTTTAATGTTGATAGTTTAGGGTTTAGTTTTAATGGTTTAGGGTTTATGGTTTAGAGTCGATGTTTTAGGGTTTGGAGTTGAATGTTTAGGGTTTAGGGTTTAGAGTTTATGTTTCGGGGTTTAGGGGTTAGAGTTGATGTTTCAGGGTTTAGGGTTCGTATGTCAAAAAAAATTAGGGTTTAGGATTGATGGTTTAGGGTTTAGGGTTCGTATTTTTTTTTTAAAAAAATGGTTTAGTATTGATGGTTTAGAGTTGAGTTTTAGGGTTTAGGGTTTAAATTTCGAAATAGTATAATTCGAAAAAAAAATTAAAAATTATTTTTTATTTTTTTAAAATTTTTATTTATTTAAATTTTTATTTATTATATATATAAAGAACAAAGACATAAGAGTCTTTGGCCAATTAATGAATAAAGTATTTTTGAAAATGTCCCTTTATCGATGGTAAAAATAAAAAGTGGTAAACATGTAACTCCCCCTTTATTTTATTTAGAAGCAAATTAATTACACAATTTTCATAATTTTGTCAAATCACAAAATCACACTTTCTCATACATTTTTTATTTAGTGTTTAACATAACACTCACAACTGGTTAACCAAACAAATGCATCATTAAATTCTCGCCAATCATCGCACTCTTTTATCAAATACTCATTCATTTAAAAATATTTTTTTTAAAAGTATTATTTTCATTTATAAAAAGTTACTTTAATATATACCTACTTTAATCGAATATTATTAACTAATTATATCAGAAAATAATATCTAAAATTTAAATAACATGATGTCATTATTTTAGACATATATACTTAATATTAATGTGAGATTCAGTAATTTTACTACCCCAAAATACCATGATTCTATTTGTATAAAATTTCTTAGAAATTTGTTATGATACATTATAGAAGTTTGTTTTACCGCAAAAATGCATATCATTATTAATATTTTTTTTAAAAGTTCACTTTACTTTATATTTTCCATCTTTACCTTATCAATTGGCTTCATGTTATAAAAACCGATAAACCTAATTAATTTAACAGTCATAGTAATACGTAAACCACATGTATTTCGACAAACAAAAAAAAAATTAAGTACATAAAAGTATGAAATAACCAAGAATATAACAAACAAGTTTTTTTCTTCTTCACTTATGTTTTATTTATGTATTCTTTCTTTTTTCCTATTAAAAAAATAAGCATGTCAATTTTATTATAATCAAAACTATATCAATAGAGTCTTAACTAAAGTCTCATATTAATATATTGTTTCCGTTTTTCAATTTATACTATAATAATTTTATTCATTGATTAATATTATTTTAAATGATTTACTATATAATTTTATTTTGATCAAAGCTATAAGAATTATATTACTAGAGTATATTAACTCTAGTCTAATATTAATATACTGTTCCAATTTTTCCAGTTTTATAATATTATAAATACTTTCATTTATTAATATTATTTTAAAAGACTTACCATATATTTTTCTGTTTTGAAATATACAAAAACTTTAATCATTTCTGAAATTAATAACTCAACTATAATATTAACACTTGTCATTGAAAAATGACTGAATGTTTTTAGAAATGTATATTTGACTGTTTTTCATTCATTGGACACATTTTTAGAATATATATATATATATATATATATATATATATATAGTGAGTATAAAAAATATTATTAGGTTTAGGTTAATTAGTTTTTTTGATCAACTTTTTTTTATCAACAATTAGTTTTCTGTAATCTATGATTTATTGTATCCACTATTAATAAAAATATGTTTAAAATCGTTTTTATAATTATTTCTATCATATCATATGTATTTATATGTAGGGGGATTTGCCAAAAGTGACTCAAAACTTGATTTTGAATATAAAAGTGTACCTCAAATTCAATCAAATGCAAAAGTAACCCAAAAGCTTAGTGAAATTACAACGGCCCCCTTATGAACAAACAAAAAACTTGTATTCAGTGTTACCATTATAACCTTTCGTTAGAGAAGACTTACAAAGAAGTCTTCTCCTTCAGTAGATCTTAAAAATAATTTTATAAAAAATATTTTGATGGGTAAAAAGTTAAAATCAAGTAATAATAAACATTTCTCAATGATGTAAATTTAGTTCATCTGAAATTGAATTATTTTCAACATAGATGAGTGAATGTATATTGGCTCATAAGTCATTGGTTTAGGGTTTGGAAACATATGTTATAGTATTGTATGTATCTTTATGTTTAGATTATGAAATCTTACCTTCATTTTTTTTTTCTCAAATTGACTCATATATGTTTAGTAACTATCCAATAACTTGATTTAAACACTTTCTAAGTTTCTTTAAAGTTTAAGAAAATGTTTTTTGCATAGTTAATTGATTTTAGGGTCTAAAAGACTTACATAAGACTTAAAAAGAAGTCTTCCGACACATCCCACCTAAATTTTATTAGAATTTAGGGTTTCCGCCTAAATTTTGGAAAATTTTAGATTTCTCGCCTAAATCAAAAATCTTCCATATGTCATCCAAGAGTCTTCCAAAGGAAGTCTTCTCATGGATTAGATCTTAACAATAATTAATAAATTTTATAAAAAATATTTTCAAAGGGAAAAAGTCAAAATCATTTATTAATAAACATTTCTAAAAGATGAAAATTTAGTTTTACTGAAATTGAATTATTTTTAACATAAATGACTGAATGTACATTGAATCATGATAGTCTTTGGTTTAGGGTACGGTAACATATGTTGTAGTATTGTTAGTATTTTTAGGATTAGATTTTGAAATCTCATTTTTTTTTTAAATTTGACCTATATGTGATTATTGACTATCTTTTTTTTTTTTTTTTTTTGTCATCTACTTTACAGATTCATATAGACTCTGTGAACCAAACTGGGAGATCTTGATCCATGTGAACTACAAAAGACGTTTCTTTCCTAGCGCTACGAGCTAAGCTATCCGCCTGCTTGTTCTGCGTTCTTGGGACATAGATAATCTCTGCACATGAAAAACTCTCCTTCAAGTTGTTTATATCCTCCAAATAACTTGCAAATGCTGGCCAATCCTCTGGTGTTGAAACCATCTTCACCAATTGAGAACAATCCGTTGCAAACGTAACCTGAAATTGTCGTAAGTTTTTCATACATTCCATTGCCCATAACAAAGCTTCCATTTCTGCATGAAGTGGAGAAAGGGACGCCCGGACATTCCTTGCGCCCATCAAACCCGCAAATCCTTCTAGAGTACTATACCATCCTTGTCCTGAGAAAATATCATTGTCTTTCCAGGAACCATCAGTAAAACACCATCTTCCTGTGATTGACGGAAGAACCATTGCACCAACCTGTTGAACTCTCTTTTCAACAGTCAGAATTTGCGACTCAGCCCAAAGCTTTGATTCCGTGTCAGCCAGTTTAAGGGTATCTAGCGGATCTACATCCATATTACTAAAGACTTTATTATTTATTCCCTTCCAAATATACCATAGTATCCATGCAAACTGATGATCCTCCATCTGTGGAAGCACTCTCCAAAAAAGATGATCCATGTTCACAAAGAGGGAACTTGTCGGAAACATATTTGGATTTGTTGGAATCTTTGAAAGAGCCCATGTCTGAAGTGCAGGAGGGCATTCAAAAAACACATGGTTGATTGATTCCTCCTCCGCACCACATCTTGCACAAACAATGTCTCCGGGTATCCCTCGCTTATGCAAATTTTTCTTGACTGCTATACACCATGTCACCAATTACCATAAGAAATGTTTAATCTTTGGTGGACACCATATTTTCCAGCAATGTGCCTTCAAAATATCCACCGTAGGTCCAAACACTACTGGTGGTTTTGCCCTATCTGGATATATCCTTTCTACCTGATATCCAGATTTAACCGTGTATTTTCCATTATTTGTGAAATACAATCCATCTTTGTCTGCCATCCGGGTCCTACTCAAGGGTATACTCTCTATTAATTTCATATCCTGTGGGTCCACCAAAGCCCGAATCGCCTGCAAATTCCATCTTCGCAAATGAGGATCAATAAGCGAATTCACTGTAAGGTATGAGTAAAAATTGTGTTGATTTTTATTTGCTGGTCTCGGGCGAGTGGTTGGGAGCCAAAGATTATTCCATACAGATATGGAGGATCATGTTCCCACCCTTTTGATTAGTCATTTGCTTACAAGAGATCTAGCAGAAACAATACTCCGTCAACCATAAGACGGAGAGTATGAACGAATCGGTTCCAGGGGTGAAGCATTCCTGTAATACCGACCTTTAAAAACTCTAGAAAATAGAGTATCTGGCTTTTCTATCAGCCGCCATAATTGTTTGCCAAGCATTGCAGTGTTAAAGTCAGTGATATCTTTAAACCCTAAACCTCCATCTTCCTTACTTACACATACTTTGTCCCATGATTTCCAATGCATTCCTCTTGTGCTACCGCTTGGGCTCCACCAAAACTGAGCTACCGCACTCGTCAATTTTTTTACAGTAGCCTTGGGTAAACGATAGCACGACATTACATGATTTGGCAAAGCCGTAATCACGGATTTGATGATCACCTCCTTTCCTCCATTTGTAAAGAACTTAAAAGTCCAACCATTGACCCTATTATTTAACCGTTCCTGAACAAAGACAAAAACTTGTATCTTAGAACCTCCAAGACTCTCCGGTAATCCTAAGTATGTTCCCATTCCTCCCAAATTTTGAATGCCCAAAACATCCCTTAGCTCATGTCTGACAGATTCTTCAATTTTGTGTCCAAATTGAATTGAAGACTTATCAAAGTTTATAAGTTGACCCGAAGCTTTCTCATATTCCTTTAATATCCTTAGAATAGTATGACACTCCTCCTTTTGAGCTTTGCAGAAGAAGAGACTATCATCCGCAAAAAGCAGATGTGATATTGATGGGCATGCCCTGGCCACCTTTATTCCTGTTAATTGTTTCTCCCTCTCCGCCTTCTTAATATTTGATATCAGAGCCTCAGTACACAGAATGAATAAATAGGGAGATAAATGATCTTCTTGTCGTAAGCCCCTCTGTGGTATAATAAGTCATTTTGGTTGGCACTCAAAAGAACCCGATATTGAACTGATGATATGCATTCCACCATTAGTTTAATCCAATGCTCATGAAACCCCATCTTTTGTAATAATGCCTTAATAAACGCCTATTCAACCCGATCATAAGCCTTACTCATATCCGTTTTGACTGCCATATACTTGCCTTTACATGCCTCATTAGTCCGTAATCCATGAAACATTTCCTGTGCTATAAGGATATTATCAGAGATCAGTCGCCCTGCTACAAATGCCGATTGCGTTTTTGAAACTAGGGAAGGCAGCAATACCTTCAGCCGTTGACAC
Organism: Brassica napus; assembly: GCF_020379485.1. Classification (NCBI taxonomy): domain Eukaryota; kingdom Viridiplantae; phylum Streptophyta; class Magnoliopsida; order Brassicales; family Brassicaceae; genus Brassica; species Brassica napus. The sequence continues at coordinate 9,645,062 of NC_063449.1, forward strand.
AAAACTTTCGAAATAATCTTATACCCTACATTACATAAGCTGATAGGTTGCAACTCTGTCATCCTTGTAGGTCTCTCCGTCTTTGGAATCATGCAAATATTAGTAATATTTAACCTTGAATCCATTTCTCCAGACACCAAAAAATCATTCACCATCTCCACCAAATCCCCTTTAATAATATGCCATGAATGTTGAAAAAACAGAGCTGTCATGTCATCCGATCCTGGTGCCTTCTCAGGATGCATCATAAACAGAGCCTCTCTGACTTCCTCCTCTGTCGCTATCCTCAATAATCGTTGATTCATCTGTGGAGTTATACCCGGTGTTACCTCCGAGAGAAACGCATCAAACTCCGATGGAGAGGTAGTAGTAAATAAATCCTCAAAATATTCAACCGCCACTCTCTCTATTCCAATGTCCTCTGTAACCCAATTTCCTTCCCCGTCATGTAACCCAAATATCCTATTCCGGACCCTTCGTTGCTTAGTTAAAGCGTGATAGAATTTTGTATTGAGATCTCCAGATGAATACCACATATTTCTACTTTTTTGATGCCAATACTCTTCCTCATCCTTATATGCCTCTTGTAGCTTCCTGGACACCTCAATAATATCCTCTTGAGTTCTAGTATCATCTGTTTGTACCTCTTCCAACGCTTTCTGTAATTCCGATATTTTTTCTTTCCCATAAGGTGGATTATTTTTCCTCCATTTGGCTATCTCACGGCGACAGTTACTAATTTGTTCCACTATACCCGATCTTGTGTCTCCATTATTATCAGACCATCCCAGTGTGATTGATTCTATAAGACCTTCCTTACCAACCCATCTTTTATCGAATCGAAACTGGCCTTTCCTCTTGGGGACTTTATCTTCTAGATAAGCCACCACAGGACGATGATCCGATGCCACCATCCCTAGATATTCTGTATAAGAACAGGGAAAAAGCGTATGCCATTCTTCATTTGCTAACGCCCGATCTAAACGACATCTAACCATAACTGCCCCTTTGCCCTTACCCCTCCTTCCTTGCCATGAAAACTTATTTCCTTTAGCCGGAAACTCAAGTAAACCACAATTCCTTATCATATTATTAAAAGGAACAAATGAACTCGCACTCCGTAACCATCCCCCTTCCTTTTCATGATTTCTTGTAATCTCATTTAAATAACCAATAATAAACCAAGGTTCTGAACGCGAAATTCCATATCTGGTTAATCGTTACCACACTTGTTCACGCAAGTCTTGCACTGGTTCTCCATACACAAACGTCATATAAACCATTTTCCCAAGAGCCACTGCTTCCACATCTATCATTCGGTTACTTGAATATAACACGTTAACCTGATACTCATTATTATAATAAAGCGCTAATCCACCACTTCTTCCAACCGGATCCACTGTGACCAAATTATCAAATCCGAAATGACCTTGAAATTTCTGGACAAACCCAAAATCTTGCTTTGTCTCCGATAAAAATAAAAAATCCGGTTTGTGTTTATGTCATATCTCCGTTAAATAACTTATCGTCCACTTACTTCCTACTCCTCGGCAATTCCAACTTAATATTCTCATTTAAAAAACTCTTTTAAGCTAGCGAAAGTGGGTGTAATGAAACCCTGAGTTCTCCAATACCCTCCTTAACCCCTAATAATTTTCCTTTTAAACTCCAATAAAAGCTCCTATATAACCCGTACAAAAATGAAAGATAAGGGTAGTCACTAGCCAATAACAATTTTCTAATATCCAATCTTCTCTTGGAAATCCTGAGATATCCAACTAGCAACACTTTCTGTTAGAACAACGTATATAAACCAAGCACTAATGACCATATAATCATCAGAACTATTATCTTCATCTCATAAGATAAGTCACACTCAATGTAAAACCAATACCAGTCACAAACCAATGAGAACCGACTCTGATAAAGTATGATGACACCATCCTCATGATCCCAATTCACCCCAAACGAGAACATCAAAACGACAAAAACCCAGCAAACAATCCATGTATTAACCGTGATGTGCCTAACTCGAAATCTGCAATATAAGAATCTCTTTATCCATATAATGCTCCAAGATTCACATCTCCAGAAACCAAACAAAACCGCAGACCATAAAACCCATCCCTTGGTTCTATAGTGAACGAGCCACCAAAATATCACGGACAGTCCCGTAAAGAACATTCCCAAGACCGAAGCCAAACTAAGGACCCACGACTGTAGGAGAAAGTCCAACCATCCAGATACCAAAATCTTATGTATCTGCTCAAAACAGATCCAACACCAATAATCCAAATAGCAAATTTTATTCCAATGCATGATCTTACATAGAGATCTTTCCCAACACCCAAACAATATTAAAAAAACCTTGAAAATTAAACCCCCCAAACGTAATTGCTAAAAAATAATAAGACTTGATCCATAAATTAAATCTTCAAATTTCCAGAGTTCAGGCTTGAAGAAACCTTGCTCTCCCCATTCTTGTTTGCATCCCCTTTACGAGTCCCCGTCCTAGCTCCAACACGTTTACGGGGAGAGACAAGCGCTGCTGCATTCCTCAGCTTTGTACTCCCTGCAACATTGATTGGTGGTTTAAACAATCTCTTACGAGACCCTTGCTTCTGTGTCTGCTCCATGACGACTGTGTTCAACTCATCCATACCATTGGCATGTTCCCCTGCCTCATGGGGTTGATCTTCCTCTTCATAACCCGCCATCATTTCTGCTATCTCCTCCTCCGAGACTGCCAGAAGAGCATCAATCGCCTGTTCATCCAAACCATGTTCTAGCAATGCTGCTTGGATCTCATCCATATCCATCACATCCTCCTCTTTTCTTTCAGAAGCTCTATCGCTTACCACAAGACTTTGAATTCTTTGTAAGCCCTCATCTTCATCTTCCTGATTAGAAATCACCTCCGAACCAGCCGCCTGAGTCTCCGCAAGTGCCTCCTGAAATTCCTTTGAAACAGGAGCCAAGGCAACCTCCTCCACATCCTGGAACTCCCCTTCCTCTCGTGTCTCTTCATGTATCTCCTCCCGTACCTTCTCCTGCCCGGTTTGCCCTTCCACGTGACTTGGAAGAGCTTGACGACACACCTCCTGTGGCACAACAGCTGTGTCTTCCCTTCTAAATGATCTTCTTTGTGAACCTCCTGCATCACCACAGCTGTGTCCACGAGAATTCCCCTGGTAGGAGGCGTTTCTCTTGTGACCCCTCTCCGCTGTCTTCACCCATTTGTAGTTATAGTCCTCAGCCACTTTGCCCTTTCCCTTCCCAGAATAAGCCCGACTATCTCTCTCCTTGTTTGGTTGATTGCTATTTCCATTGATCACCACACCCTTGTAACTTCGTGCTCTTTCATCATGTTTGCCCATCTCTTGCCATCCCCCATTTGCATCTCTCAGCTCCCTGTTCTTCTCCGGACTCGCCTTAATGATCTTAGGATCCAAAGAGCACATCTCAGTCTTATGGCAAAGACTGGAGCATACTTCGCAATAACCAAAAAGCTTTTCATACCGTAAAGCTACTAAAGCTTCCTCCCCCGCGTAGAACTCTCCCCCCTTGAAATCAATAGTGGTTTCGAAACATAGTTCCTTGAAAGCGTCCACCACCACTTGAACCCTCGCCTGTTCCACATCCACCAGCACCGTCCTTCCAATAGCATCACCAATGCTTTCATAAGTAGGAGCCGTCCTGAACTCCGCGGGAACACCTAACACTCGAACCCAAAAGGTGATCTCCGAAGGGAATTGGGGAGATTTCTTTGATTGCCATCGAGTCAATGCGAGCATCCAATAGTCAAAGTGATACGGTTGAAGCCTCAAGACCCCCTCTATCTCCTCCTCCGTTTCAAAAATGAATTGAAACATTCCAAGTCCTAGATCCGTACCAGTAACCCGGTTCTCCAAGCCCCAGATTTTCGGCAGATTTGTGATCAACGCCTTCATGTCCTGCGCCGGTGGATTCATGCACCGACCAATCAACGTCTTGGAGAAGGTTTTGATCAACTCCGAGTTGTCAAAGTGAGGCACTGTGATCTTCAACCTTTTCCGAGTGTTGTCACCATTCTTCATCTCCCCCTTGTTAAGCAAATGACTCTGTGTCATGATATAGTAAATGCGATCAAACTCGTGTAGAAGTTTAAAGCAAAAACAAGCGATGCAAACTAGAAAAAACCCCATCATCCTTTTATAGCCAGTCCATTTAGTCAATCCAAAATTTGACAAATATTCCATAATGATACCAAATCCATAATTGATCTCTGAATCACAATCACAAAGCACCAATGAAGCCCGAAACACACGATCTCAATAATCCCCAAAATCAAAAATCGCATTTCTGTAAGCCAGAAAATCTCCGCTTTCCGTATACCAGTCATATCGAATCCCCATATCATTCCCCATATCTCCTTTCCTTCAAAGAACATACTTTCAAACGAAGAAGAGATATTACCTTCAGATATATTCGATTTCATCTTAAAGATGATTGAAATCAAATCTTGTTCCCCGAGATTCCCAATTTTCCTTATCTTCTCCGAATTAACCACTCTACGATCCATCAACATACATCGTTTGCCTACTCCGATCCGTCTTCCCTTGTACAGACGACCCCTGATCTGAAAAAGATCCCCTCCACTCACTGTTTCTTTGATAATACCCGGATCCCATCTTCGAGAAAACATGGAACCCTAAATCGCCGTCAAAGTTTCTCTGTAGTTTCCTTTTACATTTTTTGATATGCGTGATTATTGACTATCTAATTATTTGATTTAAATACTTTCTAAATATCTTAAAAGTTAAAGAAAGTGTTTTTTGCTTAGTTATTTGATTATACAGTCTGGAAAACTCACATAAGACTTTCCAAGAAGTCTTCTGACATATCTCACCTAAATTTTAGTAGAAATTAGGGGTCCCGCCTAAATTTAGAAAAATTTAGGTTTCCTGCCTAAATCGAAGTCTTCCAGAAGTCTTCCCAAAGTCTTCCAGAAGTCTTCCCGAAGTCTTCTAGGGAAAGTTTTCTCATGTATTAGATCTTAAAAATAATTAATAAATTTAATAAAAAAATATTTTGAAAGAGAAAAATAGAAATCATGTATTAATAAACATTTAAAACGATGGAAATTTAGTTTTACTAAATTTGAATTACTTTTAACATAGATGAGTGAATGTAGGATCTAGAAGACTTCTTGAGAAGTATTCTCTTAGAAGAAGTCTTCTATATCAAAAATATTTAACCTAATTGGAATTTTTGTCTCCATATATAAAGAAAATTTACACATTCTCTTTATTCCTCTCAAATGACTGCAACAAAAATGTAATGTTTCTCACTCTAAAACTCTCCAACCTCTTTCTAATCTCTTTGAACATCAAAGCACCAAATTTAAATCAATTTCTCATTTTTTTCTTATGGCTTCTCACAAATTTATCTTCCTTCTGCAGGTTTTTCATTACATGGTTCTCATCTTTCACTCATTCAAAGGTAGATCTATAAATTTTGGATATGTATTACTATGTGTTTTATATATTATATTCTAAAAAGCTATAGATTCAACATATTGTGACTGTTTTGTTTATTATTTAAGCATTAAAATTATATTTTTGAAGTTTTTATCTGTTTTGAAGCCATTTGAATCTTTTTGAATTTGTAGGTTTTTCAGATCTGAGACTGAAGTTGAAAAACTTCTCAGAATACTCTTGGAAGACTTCTAGACAAGTCTTCTAATGCATTTTATGATAGAAGACTTCCCACGAAGTCTTCAGGAAGTCTTCTGCCCAAAGTGGTACAAATTTTGGATATGTATTTTTTTGTGTTTTATATATTGGATTCTAAAAAGTTATAAATTCAACCTAATGTGACAGTTTTTTGTTTATTATTAAGCATAAGAAAATGTTTTCGAAGTTTTCTCTGTTTTGAAGCTATTTGAATGCTTTTGAATATGTAAAATTTTCATATCTAAATCATACTTTGGAGGACTTCTCAGAAGACTCTTAGAAGACTCTCGGAACTTCTTGGGAAGTTTTCTAATGCATTTTATGCTAGAAGATGTCCCACGAAGTCTTCAGGAAGTCTTCCAAAGTTATCTGCTCAAAGTTATACAAATTTTGGATATGTATTGTGTGTTTTATATATTAGATTCTAAAAAATTATAGATTCAACCTAATTTGATTGTTTTATTTATTATTTAAGTATAAAAAAAATTATTTTTTAAGATTTCTCTGTTTGAAGCCATTTGAATGCTTTTGAATATGCAGATTTTTCAGATATGAGTTAGACTTTAGAAGATTTCTCAGAAGACTCTTGGAAGACTCTTAGAAACTCTCGGAAGACTCTTGGCAGACTTCTTGAGAAGTCTTCTCATGTATTTTATGCTAGAAGACCTCCACGAAGTCTTCGGGAAGTCTTCCAAAGTCTTCTGCCCAAAGTGGTACAAAAAATGATTTCAAGTGGAGACCAAGCTTATCTATGTTGAGGAATGATATCTAGTTCCACGTGGAATAGTTTTGTTTATGGTCCATTTTATGATTTGTATGTTCACCATTTAGTTGTGAATTATTTTGTAAAGTTAAAGAAATGTTAATCAAAAGAATATTTTTAATCATTCTATCCACTCATAACAAAACACAACAATGCAAAAACTTAGTCAAATTTACTAAAACTAAGAGAGAAGACTTCACAAAAAAAACTTAGTCACATTCACAAAAGATCAAACTTGAATTTTAAGTGAAAGTTGAATTTTTTAAATTTCATGTAAGTTAAAAATTATATCTTATTATCTAAAAAGACGCATTAAACAACATGACTTGATATTTTTGAAGTTACTTAACACTTTTGAAAGTTAACACTTATGAGGAAGACTTACAAAAGACTTCTCCGTTTAGCTAAAAACATTATTAAACATCAATGTTTGTAACTTCATAATTATCACCAATTAAGTTATGAATTCGACTCAGTAGTCCCAATATTGACTAATAAACATGAATTAGCAAGAAAATATTAAAAATTCATTTTAATTTTGGATAAATTTGAAGTTTAATAAATATTTTTTGTAGAAGATTTCTTTTGAAGTCATCCATGGAAGACTTCAGAAGAAGTCTACCCTGTGTAGACTTCAAAAAAATTCTACCCTTTGTAGACTTCAAAATAAGTCTTCTGTTTAGGTAATTTTTGCAATTGCAAATTTACGAAGGACGACTTCTTAAGAAGTCTACTCTACAGAAGACATCTTCGGAAGTCTTCCTTTGTAAATATTGGCTTATTTTTGAAATTGATTTTTTTTCGAAATTCCCAGAGAAGACTTCTATCGGATAAACATGTTACATTTGAAATTGACCGAAGTTGGTCATAATTTTGACTTTTTGTAGAAGACTTCTAGGAAAGTCTACCTGGAGAATACTTCAAATGAAGTCTTCTCTAAGTCTTCCGGAAGTCTTCTCAATGTTGCAAGAAGTCTGCTGGATTACTTTTGCAATTGACTATATTTGACTTTTCGAGAGAAGACTTCTTTAGAAGTCTTCCGTCGAATGACTTCTTTAGAAGTCTTCCGTCTAATGACTTCTCTAGAAGTCTTCTCTCGCGGGCAAAAGTTTGACCAAAACCCGGAATTAAACTCGAGAAGACTTCTAAGGAAGTCTTCTTATAGAAGACTTCTAAGGAAGTCTTCTTATAGAAGACTTCTTTATTAAATGTCTTCTTATTAGATAACTTGTGAAACAATCTACTTATTTAAGGTTATCTTACATCTGAGTGATTGCAGTGAAGCAATGGATGTTGATGAAATGTCCAGAAGTGTTTTCTGTAGAAGCTTCTCTACTTATTTTAGAAGTCTTCTCTTTGATATTAAATGTTTTACTATTATTTTCAATTGCAAAAGTAACCCACACAGACATCTTCCGGCATTGAGAAGACTTAGGGAAGACTTTCAGAAGACTTTTGTAGAAGTTTTCTCCAGGAAAACTTCTACAAAAAGTCAAATTTCTGACGAACTTCGGTCAAATTTAAAACTAACATGTTTATCCGAGAAGACTTCTAAGGAAGTTTTCTCTTAGAATTTCCAAATTTTTTGTTTACAAAGGAAAGTTAGAAAACTTCTAGGGAAGTCTTCTATTAAAAACACACAAAAGGTCAATTGCAAAACTAACCTATGCATTGACCAGAAGACTTCTAAAGAAGTCTTCTTCGTCGAACAGATCTGAAAAATAAAATATGGTTCGCGATTTCATACCTTGAACTCGTGAGATGACTTGTGTGGTTTCTCCAATCACCCAGAACTTCACCACAACAGCTACCTACTCGTTAATCACCAAGAATCGTGAGCTTATGAGCCTTACATAATTTGTAATCAAAATCTTCAATTTTTTTGATGAATTTTGAGAGAAAGTGTAAGAGATGTGGTTTGTATGGAAAAGAAATGAGAAATGATGAGAAAAAATTGAAACTTTAGGACATTAACACTCTCAATTTGGTAGTTTATGGTGGTTGAGGTATTGATGTCAATGACAAAGTTGTAAATATTTGGTGAAGATGAGGATAATAAGGTAAAAACATTATTTTCGAAAAAAAGTAATGACATTTTCGTGAATAATTAGAACAAAGTTTCAAAAAAAGTATAAGTTATTTTTGTGTTTGACTTGAAATTTTGAGTTATTTTTGAAAGAACCCCTTATATGTATGTATATTATGACTTCTTATAATGTAATATATGATATTTAATTGTTTTTAGAACGATCTGCACCATAAATATACAATAAGTGTAAAATTTGCAGATATGGAAAACTATAATAATTATGAAGTAAGCCCAGCCTAATTGTCAACAAAATGACAGAACTAGCCCTATCACTTATGTATTTTTCATGAAATAATTTTGGAGTCTACTTTAAATTTAAATAAAGAAGAAAAACATAGGTCATGATTATGATTAATTTAATAGGCTCTCTTCACGGTAGATATTTTTCTTCTCTTTATTTTCTCTTTCTATAACATACGCAAACGATTCTGCTCTTTTTAGTCGGAGCTCTGCTCCTTAAAGTTTTGTTTAGTACACGTACAATTATATGATAGTTTTTTTTTTAATTTTTTTTTACTTTTTCATAATCATGAGATGCATGTCTTAACATGATTAACATAATGTAATAGAATTTAATGTTATTATTACATTATTTAAATATAAAAGTTATTTTTTCGATTTTATCGACAAATTTAATTTATCAAAATTATTATAAATTTCAAATATATACAAAATTTACTTATCACAAGTAATATTTAAATGATTATATCCCGTGATATTGCGAAAAATCATCTAGTTTAATTGTATAAAGAGAAGAAGACAAAAATAGCAATAAATCAAGTTTTTGTTCCCAAACTAGCATTCAAGTTCAAAAGTCACAAAAATAGCACTTAATGTTTTATCAAAAGTCACAAACTTAGGGTTTAGAGTTAAAGGGTGGGGTTTAGGGTTTAGAGTTTAGGGTTTAGGGTTTAGAGTTTAGGGTTTAGGGTTTAGGGTTTAGGGTTTAGAGTTTAGGGTTTAGGGTTGAGAAATGAGGTTTTGGGGATAAGATTTCAAATTTTGAAAAATAAAAAAATTAAAATTTTCAAAAGATAAAATGCTATTTTGGTCATTTTAGTTTTTGAGTGCTATTTTTGTGATTTAAACTTAGAAAGATGTTATTTTGGAGATTTGCCCTTGTATAAAACCTAATTTGTTCTGATACTTAATAATTACCCTATACTGTATGGAAGTCATCAAGTTTAATTGTATAAAACCTAATTTGCTCTGATACTTAATAATTACCCTATATTGTATATTAACACGATGATTAAAAAAGCTATCTCCTTTTTGTTGTATGTAAGCGTTCATGATTTTCGTTAACCGAAACGAGGATAAAGATTTGATTACAAACCGACTCACACAAACTTACATAATTCAGTTATTTTCTATTTAGTTTCGTCCCGACCTGTATCTTTGGCGTGTTTTGCTAGACAGAATCTAATTTCCTCATCATGTATCGACTACCGTTCTCTACAATCCTCACAAGGAGAGATTCAACTTGTTAGGTTTTCCGCGTTGTTTCCAGATTAGCTAGTTCTTGAAAAGCTCATCTAACCTTGTAATCATCACTATCAATGAACCCCTAGACGAATAGAGGAGAAAGAGTTAAGCCTCTTTATTAGACAAACAAACGAAAAAGATCTCCAACCAAACGTACAGTGTACATATCAGATTAAAAACAGTAAACACCAATTATGGATGCGAAGGTAGTGAGTGTAGTGGAGAGTAGAGTCGCATAGATGGGCTTTCTCTAATATGGGCCTAGACAGCGAAGTCCACTGAGAGTTCTAAGCCCATATCAAGTGATAAAACAAAACCCTAGCGCCACTCTCTTATCCTCTTCTTCTTCTACCATCAAAGGGTAGACTAGACTAGACAAAACAAAAATCTTCAGAGATGGGGAAGCCTGAGAGGAAAGCTAACGTCTCCGGCAAACCAAAACATTCCCTCGACGCCAACCGCGCCGATGGGAAGAAGAAAACCACGGAGGGGCGTACCTCCGCCACAGTTCGCCGTCTCAAGATGTACAAAACCAGGGCCAAGAGAACCCCCGGCGGTAAAATCCTCAGCAATGAGTATCAGTCCAAGGAACTGCCCGACACGCGAATCCAACCCGACCGAAGATGGTTCGGTAAGCTCGTAATGCTTCGTACTCGTTAACTGAATCAATATAAAAGCTTATCTCTTTGTTTTAATGTATAGGGAACACGCGTGTTGTGAATCAGAAGGAGCTTGAGTACTTTAGGGAAGAGATGAAGACGAAGATGTCGAGTAACTATAATGTTATTTTGAAGGAGAGGAAGTTGCCTATGTCTCTTTTGACTGATAACAAGAAGGTAAAAAAAGGTTTTAACTTTATTGCAATTTGATCATCAAGTTTCGATTTTTTTGATTCTGTGTTGTGTTTTTTTTTTCTGTAAAGCAAACGAGAGTTCATTTGCTTGATATGGAGCCGTTTCAAAACACTTTTGGGAAGAAGACAACTAGGAAGAGGCCAAAGCTTGTAGCTTCTGATTATGAAGCTTTGGTGAAGAAGGCAGCTGAGTCTCAAGGTACAATTCATTTCCGTTAGAAGATTTTCGAGATTAATTTGTTTGTTCCAAAATGATAGATTTTCTAGAATTTTAAAGTAATTGTAGTAGTTAATATTGTTAAGTTGTGTACTTTTAAGAAACATTAATTGAAAATATTTGAATTGGTTTAAATACTATTGGTTGATAGTTATTGGAAAATATATTCTAAAGTAAACAATAAATAAACATTAATTATATTTTTAATATGCCTGAATACTCTTCTTTCTGGGAGAGAGTACATGATTGAAAGGTTGATTAATGCATAGTTTGACTGACTTTTGAATGTTCTTGTTCATTAGTTGTTGATAAGATCATTCTCTGTTTCATATCTATGTGGATGTTTGTTTCTTATGTGTGATGAATCTGTGTTGGAGATAGCTTTAAACGTTTCATGCTTGGCTGCATACCTTTTGATTTTTTTTTTGTATGTTTGTTGTAACGAATGATGTATTCAATGAAACCTTTTTTTTTTGGGTGTAATTTTGAAGATGCGTTTGAGGAGCTGAATGGGGCAGGTCCGTCTGGTGAAGGAGGAGAGGAAGAAGACGGGTTTAGAGACCTTGTGAGGCATACTATGTTTGAGAAGGGACAGAGTAAGCGTATTTGGGGTGAGCTTTACAAAGTCATTGACTCCTCTGATGTAGTTGTCCAGGTATGTTTTGATTCAAGGAATGAGCTAATCAATGGATTATCTTAATTTCTTTTTTTTTGGCTTACCTTTTTGTTTTGTGTTTGACAGGTTTTAGATGCTAGGGATCCACAAGGTACTAGGTGTCATCACTTAGAGAAAACCCTGAAGGAGCATCACAAGCATAAACATATGATTCTATTATTGAACAAGGTTGGTTGTTTTCATCTTTAACTTTAGTTGACTAATCCTATTGGAAAATGTTAGTTACTGTGTATCTGTCTTTTTGTGTTTGTGCTTTTAAGTGTGATCTTGTACCGGCTTGGGCTACAAAAGGATGGTTGAGGATACTATCAAAGGAATATCCAACTCTAGCATTCCACGCAAGCGTTAACAAGTCATTTGGAAAGGTATATTTTATCGATTGTACATGCCTCTGATAGCCTCTGATCTATTGATTTAACATAGTTATTCTCTTGATATATCTTTTGATGGTTTATTTCAGGGGTCACTTCTCTCAGTTTTGAGGCAGTTTGCTCGTCTAAAGAGTGACAAGCAAGCCGTGTCTGTAGGTTTTGTTGGGTATCCAAACGTTGGGAAATCATCAGTTATCAACACACTGCGTACCAAAAATGTATTAAATTTCTTTGTTACTTTCCTGTATTAAGAATCTGCGTAGTTGCTAATTTATTTGTTCTCACATTTTCATTTTTTTTCTCCTTCAGGTTTGCAAGGTTGCTCCAATTCCAGGGGAGACCAAGGTTTGGCAATACATCACGCTTACCAAGAGGATTTTCTTGATTGATTGTCCTGGAGTTGTGTACCAGAGCCATGATTCTGAGACAGACATCGTCCTCAAGGGAGTGGTATGTTTCTTTTTACTATTAGTCGTGTATTAACATATTTTGGCTAACCTTTGATCAAAATGTCTAGTTTCATGTCTCATATGAAAGTTGTCTTATGCAAACCCATGATGGATTGCTACTTTCGGTTCCATGCTTTTTGGTTCAGTTCACTGCAAGTAATGCGTTATCTTACTGATTCAATCCTTTTGATATATAGGTGAGAGTTACAAACTTGGAGGATGCATCTGAGCACATTGGGGAAGTTCTCAGGCGTGTTAAGAAGGAGCACTTGCAGAGAGCCTATAAAATCAAGGACTGGTTAGGAGAAATGTTGTCATCTTCTTTGTGCCTACTTTTGGTGAGAAAGTAATAAAAGTCTGGTTTGGTTATATACAGGGAGGATGATCATGACTTTCTTCTTCAGCTATGCAAAGCATCTGGTAAACTATTAAAGGTGTGTGTTTCCAGAATTGTAATGGGAATGATGTTCTGTAAGTTAGAGAGAATAACAGTATACTTGGTAACATTGTTCAGGGTGGAGAGCCTGATTTGATGACAGGAGCAAAGATGATACTCCATGACTGGCAAAGAGGTCGCATACCTTTCTTTGTCCCACCTCCTAAGGCTGAGGACAAGGCTGAGGAAGGAGAAGCAGAAGTCACAGTGCCAGGTATAGATCAGGAAGCCATTGCTGATAACAATCAAGCAGCTGCTGCGTTGAAAGCCATTGCTGGCATCATGTCTTCCCAACAACAGAAGGATGTTCCTGTCCAAAGGGATTTCTATGACGAGAAAGACCTCAAGGACGATGATAAAGCAAAGGAGTCTACTGATATAGACGAGGAAAATGAGACTGATGGAGAAGAGGATGAGGATGAGGTCTCAGAAGATGGAGAGGGAAGTGAGAATGATTCGGATGAGGATGTTGTGTCAGAAAATGAAGAGGAGAACGAGTCAGATTCTGCTGAGTAATTTATGCAACACGTCAATTTTTTTTTTTTTTTTTTTGGTGTTATTTGTAGCCTTGTCCCAACTCAAAACAAGAATATTATCAATTACAAAACGATATTTATTTATTTAGGATTATGTCTTATGAAGACCCCGAAGTTTTTAGTTTTGAGATAAACGCGATGCGAGTTAAAAAGACTTGCGTCTTTTTTTTTTTTTTTTTTGATCAAAAAAAGACCTGCGTCTATGGCAACGGAGTTGAACCGTGTGGCTATCACCATGGAAAGCCACTGCCACTGCCTTCACCAGGGAGTTGAGTACATTACAACATGCAACACGGCCAAAACCATAGCCTAGGCTTGTGCCACTTCATGTTGAACAGTTGAAGGTCTAACTCGGGCAAGAATCACATGATCTTTCTCGTTCTGAATAGGCTTGACTACCTTAAAGTCAGGTTCTAGCTCACGTACATTAGGCTTAGCTTCGTTGTAAGATTCTAATGGCATCACACGTTCACCGTTTCAATTTAAACGAACGCATAATGCTTTGCTAAGAAACCATTTTCAAGATTCTGTTTCGTACGTAGTAATAAACATGACCAAGAAATCGTTTCAAGACAGGACAAGAAACTGTTTATTTTTTCAACATTATCTTGAAAATGGAAAAGTAGGCCTGGGCGTTCGGGTACCCGTTGGCGTTCGGATCGGGTTTTTCGGATTTCGGTTCTCTTTTATAACACCTCTTAGGTCCTATTCTAGTAAATTTGCAAGTACGGGTCGGGTTCAGATATAACACATCGGGTTCGGATCGGTTTTGTATCACATCATAGAACCCATAAAGTAATCATATATCATTCGGATTTGGGTTATATCGGATCGGTTCGGATATACCCGAAATAAAATCTAAAATTTAAAAGTAAAACATAAGAAATATATATTTATTTATATATAATTAAGTATTTAAGGTAGTTATTTAAATTTTAAATACTTATTGTTAGATAACATATCAAAATAAATAAGAAATTGAATATTTGAAGTATATATTCATGTTTCATATAATTATATTGTATATTATTTTGGACATTCTGATCAGTTTTTTCGGATATTTTTTCGGATTTTTCATTTTTTTCGGTTTTCTCGGGTTACCCGTTCGGGTTCGGTTAATAACACTTCGGGTTCAGATATGTTTTGTATCACCTTACAAGACCCATTCGGATATTTTTTACGGATCGGGTTTTTCGGTTCGGATTTCGGATTACGGATATTATGCCCAAGCCTATGGAAAATGATGATTTTTTTAATTTTCTCACTAAAACTATGTACTTATTTTATATATAGAGAATTGGAAAAAAAAATGGACTCTTTGAATTTTTTTTTTGTCTTTTTTTTTTATTGTCTGGAGGTTCCGCGGACAAGACCCATAATCTCCGAGGCCCGGGACCCGGCATGCACTGATACCATGGGGACAAAGACCCATGGCGTAAAGTATCCTTCCCACGGTGGATCGAACACATGAGCGCAACAGCACCAACGCCTGCGTTTAAACTAACTGGGCTTGAATTTTTTTTGTCCCGGTATAATTTTTGATCTTTTTGTCATTTTAGACATGTTTTACCCTTCTGTAATGAAAAAATAGTAAATTAAATTTTAAAAATATAAAAATATGAAAACTATTTTAGAAACATTAGTATGGCTATTTATATGTTTAATTTCTTTTAAATAGTGAAATCATATTTTATTTTATGTCCTAACTGACGATAGAAGGTAACTCCAATTTTTAAGTTTACTCGATATATTTACTTTTTTTTATTCTACTTTTTTTTCATTTAACAAAATTGTATTAAGAAAACAAATTAAAATGAGATTGTATCTTTTAATTAAAATTAAATTTAATGGTATAATTGTATTAACATTATTTAAAATTTTAATGGAACAAAAAATCTAGATAAAGTCTTACAAGGACAAATTCAGCTGTAAGTCTCCAATTTTTCCAATTTTCTCTTTTATATAAGAGTAATAATCACCGAAAAACAACACTCAAACATAAGAAGCAACTGTAAAGAAACGGACTCGAGACAAGCCAAGAGGCATCACATCATCATCATTATCATCGGCGGAGAAGACTCCTCCTGAAAATTTATTGGCGAAGAAAACTTCTGATTAATGCATAAATAGTTTTGCAATTGATTTTCCTGTATTTTGTAGAGAATTTTTTTTTTTGGAAGTTTTCGTCTTTTCTTTGTTAACAAAAAAACCCGAATAGACTTCCATATAACTCTTTTCACATAAACATGTTAATTTTGTAATTGAGAGAATTGTTTTAGAAATTTAACTTTTTATAGAATATTTTTCGGAAAATCTTCTCAACTCCTACATGAAGCCTGTTCACTGTCAGTGGAAGTGTTCTCTGAAAAAAATCAAATATGGTCAATTGCAAAAGTAACTTACGCAGATTTCTTACGACAGTGAGAAGACTTCATGTGAGTGTAAAAAAAGACTTCTTTGAAAGCCTTCCAGAAAGACTTTTAGGGAAGTCTTTTAAAAAAATGTCAAATATCTACAAAACTTTGGTCAATTGCAAAACTAATATGTTTTTTTGAGAATTTTTCAAATACAAAAATGTCAATATTTACAAAGGAATACTTCTTAAGAAATCTGCTGAAGAGTAGATTTTTCTAGAAGTCTTTCTTTGTAAGTTTGCAATTGCAAAAAATGATCTATATGGAAGATTTCTTAGAACTCTTTTTCACGAAGACTCTTCTGTGAAAGTATTCTAGGTAAATGTTTAATAAACTTTCATTTTCTCCAAGTTAGAATGATTTTTCAATATTTTCTTGTTAATTCATGTATATTAGTCAATATTAAGGCTCCTAAATGAAATTCATAACTTAATTGGTGATAATTATGAGGTTACCAACATTGATGTTTATTAATGTTTCTAGCAAATGTGAGAAGACTTCTGGGGAAGTCTTATACGTTAGTTTTTGTAAAACTTATATTTTCAAAAGTGTTAAGTAAATTCAATAATATCAAGTCATGTGGTTTAATGTGTTTTCTTAAATCATAAGATTTTCTTTTTTTAACTTTAATAAGATTAAGCACTACAAGAAAACACAATATTAACGACGGCCAAATTCGTAGTAACTTCTTCGTAAAAAAGGCTTTACGAGGAATTAGCGAGGAAACACGTTTCGTCGTTATTCGTTCGTCGTAACTTATATTTCCTCGCCAATTCGTCGTAAATTAGCGAGGAAAAATTTCGTCGTAAAAACAAAGAACAATATTCGTCGTAAAAACCACGTAAACTTTCCATGTAAGGAGTACGTTACATTTCCTCGTAAATACCTCGGAACCATTTCCTCGTAAATACCTCGCAACCGTTTCCTCGTAAATACCTCGCAACCCTTTCCTCGTAAATTCAACGTAAATCTTTCCACGTAAAATACTCGTTACACTTTCCTCGTAGTGTTGACGTAAATATTTCGCTCGTTACTTCCTCGTAACTTTTCGACGTAAAGTAGTCGTAATTTAGTTACAAATTTACTTCAATTTTGATATTTCCAGAATTAAAAAATATAATAAAAGTTATTTGTTTTTAAATAAAAAAACTAATTTAAAAATAAAAATAAAAACGAAAATATTTTATACATAAATAAGTTTTGAATAAAATACAACCAACGAAAAGTAAAAAAAAATAAAACTAAGGGTCGTTCATCGTCCGGTAGAATTCGTCACTCCTCCTCTCTACATCCGCGTCGGCATGTGTGTTGGATGATGACTCGCCTGGAATGGGATTTTGTCGTCGCATGTTCCTCAACAAGGACTCCCATTCCGGATTTGTGGCCACTATAACGTCCAAAAGCCCTCGACTCCACCCACACGAGCTGTGAACGCAGTTCGCGTCGAGTCCAACTCGTTACGCAGCTGAGTGACTTCATCTTCCCGTCTCTGACCATAAGACGATGTCGCTCTCGGAACATCGTTGACGGAACCAATCCCTAACGTACGTCCTTTTTTCTTAGGGACAACCTCAAAAACAAAAAAAATAAATATTTGTAGTAAAATGTTAAAGTTAAATTAAATGAATAATAAAAAATTAAGGATTTCAAACCTCCTCCTAAATCTTATCCACTTCAAGTGTGGATAAGGTGACGGGTAATCCGTCGGTGGACTGCTGGGTCAGCTGGGTCTGGCGGTCTTCAACGTGACCAACCAAGTCGTTGAAGATCTTCTTGGACCTAGCATCTAGAAATTGGCCCGCCTTGTTCTTGTGGGTCACCTTGTAAAGTTGCAAAAGAGACGGGAGTTCTCCCGTCTCTTTGACCTAAAAAACATTTAAGAAAGTTAGAATATATATAATTAATTAAATTAAATATTTAATTACCATTTCCAGAAGGACACCAGCGTGGGGTTTTTGACCCGTAGAGTGAAGCATCGGCTCGTGGCCGTGCTCATCTACCGCCTGACGGGAGGCGGAGCAAGATTCGGCGACTCTAATGGCGTTAGGATCCCGCCAATAACGGATGAGGCCATTACACACATCCGTGGTGAGCTCAGGGGGTTTGCCACCCTTCCAGTTGGAGACTGTGTCTAACAAGCGTTTTACGCCTTCGCGTTAAACGCTTTCTTCACCCTCTCATTGACCCCATGGACCAATGGTATTTTTGCTGCAACACGAAAAAAATAAATTAAGAATTAGTTTTAAAAATTTTAAAATTCTAAATCATAAAAAAAATTAAAGTATATATAATTAATTAATAGTAACTTACAACGAAAATTTTGAACCACGTCTTTCTGACGTGGATCGGCGTCTTTCTCCAGTCTGGTTGTGGCTTGGGGAAGTAACCTTTGATCGTCTCGGTTACGTTCCGAGCAACACATCCGTAAACCCCAAACCTGAAAAAATTTTTTTTAAGTAATTATTTATTATTGTTATAAAATAATTTTAAAAGAATTTAAAAATAAAATGTAACGTACCACAAAGTTTCGTCTGGTCGGTCGGGGTCTAAGACTGGTAAGCCTTCTCTGCCTGGCTGAGCGAGAAGGTCTTCGACAGTGTACTATGAGTAAGGAGCACTCGGCGGCACCATCAAATCGGGATGAATCCCGACCGGCATCGGAGGAGCCATCAGAGGAGGCACATGATCATGAGGAGGCGGTGGTGCAACGAATCGAGGAGCCGATGGTGCACCAGAAGGAGGGGACCGAGAGACTCTCTGAGAAGACTGTGTCTCGGGGACAGTCTCCGGACCCGAAGAACCGGGAGCTGAAGAAGACGGGTCTAAACGGCTACCAGGCTCACCGAACATCTCTCTGTATTGGGGAGTAAGTCTGTTCTTTCGAACCGTCTGAAAAAATTTAATTTTAAATTTAACATCAACAGTAATTAACAAATTCTATAATTAACCACCTAATCAACACTAACTAACATAAAAGCCGTAAACCTATCTAAATAACCTAGACTAACCACCTAATCTACCCTAAACTAATTAAATTAGAGAGAAAATAGAGAGAGCGTACCATTGCTACGAAAGAGAGAGGAAGTTGAGACGAAATGGAAGTGAGAAGCTCGCGTGTATATATAGAAATTAGGAATCATCGTAAATTCATCGTAAAGTTACGAGGAACTCGCGAGGCCCGTGTTTTTTTACGAGGAATTAGCGAGACCTGCATTTGGTTTCCTCGTAACATCCTCGTTCATTTATGAGGAATTAGCGAGACCCGCTTTTTTATTTACGAGGAATGAGACAAAGCTAATTGGTCGTAAAACCTTTCGAAATTTCCTATAAATACTCACCAGTTTGCTTCTTAAATCAAAGATAAACTCACCAATTTGCTTCTCAAATCAGAGATAATTACTCACCAGTTTGCTTCTCAAATTAGAAAGATTTGAAAAAAAGAAGGAGAAGAAAGATACTGGAACACATGTGGGCGGAGACAAGGCTAGAATTTGTTTCTTCCCACCTGTGATTCCAGTATCTTTCTTCTCTCTTTTTTTTAAAATATTACAACGGTAGTCCCTAATTGGTCGTTCATTTACGAAGAATTAGCGAGACCCGATTTTAAATTTACGAGGAATGAGCGAGGCCCGCGTTTTCTTATTACGATTTTTTTTACTTTGAATACGGCTTACGTGGAATTAACGAGCCCCACATTATTTATTTTTAAAAATCGTCATAAGTCCCTCGTTAATTTACGAGGAAATCACGAGGATTATGTTTAAATCCCTAAAATCCGAAACCCCAAACCCCATCTTCTTTATCTTCTACTTCATATATATTCAAAGCCCCAACTCCATCCTCCCTTTAACCTCAAATCCATTCCAAATCCCAAATTCTAGAAGCACAATTCCTTAACTTATAATCTCAATCTCTTCTTTCTAATTCAAACCCCCCATTACCTTACACAAAATCAAATTATATAAATAGATTTTCATGATTAAATCCATCAAATAACATGCATTAAGTCTGAAAATCAATCATATTAAAAACAAATACATCAATCGGATACATCGACATTCTCGTCTTCACTAGAAACATCATCATTTTCATTAAACTCGTCTTCAACAGCTTCTTCCGTGGCATCGTCGGTAAGATATTCGTACTCATGATTGTGCGGATCAATGAGAAAGATATCATCAATTTGTTGTTCAGGTTCTTCGACTTCATTTATCTGTTCTTCTTGCAATGGTGGTTCTTCTCCATTGATGATTCGTCCACTAGTTGTAACTTTGATCATGGCTAACCAATTTATTCCCGATTCTCTCATCCGAGGGTATGGATGGAAGCTAACTTGGTATGCTTGTGAAGCTAAGATGAAGGGCTCAAATTTGTTGTACCTGCAAAAATAAAGACAACGTAGAAATTAATCATACAGATCATGTATGCCAAAAAAAGAATTTGTTGTACCTTCATCCACCATTGACATCAACTACACCGAATTTGTTAAACCGAACACCTCTGTTGACGACGGGGTCGAACCATTCACATTTGAAGATGACGCATTTCAGCTTCAATAACCCTGGGAATTCCACTTCAATAATCTCCTGCAAGTTCCCGTAGAAATATGTCTCGCCTTTCACACATTTTCCATTGTTACTGGTCGCCCGCTGTCTACCATACTCATATGTGTGAAAAGTATAGCCTCGTGTGAAATACATCTGTGATGTGGTGACCTTTGCAAATGGAGCTTGAATGACTTCGTGAAACCACGTAGAGTAATCTGCATCGTCGTTATAATCAACCTGCGAAAATAAAGAGAACGTTGAAATACAGATCATCTATGAAAGAGTTTGATCGATCAACCTGCAAATGGTGATGATAAGAGTTTGAGTTAATACCTGATTCTTAAACCATTTAATAAAGTGTTGATCTTTCCTTCTGTCTACGTCACTTGTGGATATTCCTGGGAATGTTTCTTCGACTTGAGAAATAAATAGGCTGTAAAATCACATTTTATATTAATTAATCTTTGGAAATTATATTTCTTATACTTATATGTGTTTAGAAGTTTTCATAAAATACGTTACCTTTCAAAATAACTCATCAATGGATCCTCGCAATTGAGTAGAATATAGGTGTGTGCACTATGAGCGTCTTCTTTACTCGACCACCAAACCTCTTTCGATTTCCCACCGATTCGCCCAATCTGGCTAAAGATGTCTGGAACACCAGCAACTGCATATGTTGGCGCGACACCACCATCATCATATCTTCGTTGAGCTCTTTTCCGGGTACGTACTTTTGACGCAAAGTAGTACGATGTGAAGTGTCTTCCGTCAAACTCCCTACAATTATAGAACCTTCAACTTTTGCGAGGTTTTTTGCTTTTCCCTTCAAATATTTCATGGCACGCTCATACTGATACATCCATCCGTAATGTACAGGTCCACGAAGCAATGCCTCATATGGGATGTGGACAGCTAGATGCTCCATGACGTCAAAAAATATCGGAGGAAATATCTTCTCCAAGTTGCACAATAAGATGGAGATGTTCTCGTGAAGTTGTTCCACAACTTCTTCTTTAAGAGTGCGTGTGCTCAGATCCCTGATAAATCCTCCAATGCCTTGTATATTCCAAAAAAATTTAAACACATTAGTAGTCATATATTATTGCAAACAAAACCATTAAATATAAATTTAATGCGTTATAATATACTACCTGCAAGTGCTTTATGTACGTTTGTTGGAAGTAGCTCTGCAAATGCAAAGGGAAGTAGTCGTTGCATAAAGACATGACAATCATGATTCTTCATCCCGAAGAGCTTTTGACCATTTTCAACACATCTAGAGAGATTTGAAACATACCCATCGGGGAACTTCACTTCTGATGCCACCCAGTTGAACAACACCGACTTTTTTTCTGAAGACAATCTGAATATCGGAACGGGAACTTATCCATTGCTTTTTATATGTAACTCACTTCTTGAGCAAATATCCGAGAAGTTCACCCTCGATTTGATGTTGTCTTTTGTCTTCCCTGGGACATTCAATATTGTATTCATGATGTTCTCGAAGAAATTCTTCTCTATATGCATCACATAGAGGTTATGACGCAGAAGAAGATCCTTCCAATATGGCAACTCCCAAAATATACTCTTCTTGTGCCAGTTGTGCCGAACACCGTAAAAATCAGGCATATTACCGGAGACATGCCAATTACCACCACAACAAACTGTTTCGTTATCTCCGTAGTAGTCGATTTGCACTTCAATTTGTTCTCCAGTTAGATATGGAGGAGGAGTGTCTCTCACAACCCTTTTGTGCATAAACAGTTTCTTGTTTCTTCGGTACGGATGGCCAATGGGAAGAAATCGACGGTGACAATCAAACCAACTTGTCTTCCTACTATTCTTCAGTTGAAACGCATCTGTCGTTCCATTACAATATGGATAAGCTAATCTCCCATGTGTAATCCATCCAGACAACATCCCATAGGCAGAAAAGTCACTTATGGTCCACAAAAGCATCGCTCGCATAGTAAACTTAGTCTTCGTTGAGCAGTCATACGTCCTCACCCCTGTTGACCACAAATACTTCAAATCTTTTATCAGTGGTTGTAGGAAAACATCCAGAGACCTTTTGGGATGCTTCAGACCAGGTATTAATATGGTCAAGAATAGCAACTCCCGTTGCATGCACATCTCCGGTGGCAGGTTGTATGGCGTAAGAAAGGCTGGCCACAATGAATATTGTCTCCCTGACATTCCGAATGGACTAAATCCGTCTGTGCATAATCCAAGATACACATTCCGGCTATTGCAAGCGAATTCTGGATGTACTTTGTTAAAATGTTTCCAGGCTCTTGTATCTGATGGATGAGTCATCTCACCATCCGTCTGAGTATGCTCGGCATGCCATCTCATCCTTCCGGCTATCTGCTCAGATTGATACAATCTTTTCAATCTATCTGTAATTGGTAGGTACCACATCCTTTGGTACGGTACCCTATTACGTCCTCGTCCTTGCGGCTTGAATCGTGGCTTCTTGCAGAATTGACATTCTTCTAACTTCTCATCATCTCCCTAGTAGATCATGCAATTGTCGATGCAAACGTCTATCATCTCTGAAGGCAACCCATGACTATAAACCAGTTTCTGAATCTCATAATAAGAATTAGCAGACACATTGTCTTCCGGCAAATACTCTTTAAACAAGTCTGCCCATTCATTCATGCAACTTTCAGGTAGATTGTGATTAGTTTTAATATTCATCATTCTAGCAGCCAACGACAATTTAGAGAGACCTTCTCTACAACCACTGTAAATTGGCTGATTCGAAGCATCTAACATTTCATAAAGCTTTTTTGCATCTATGTTAGGTTCTTCATCTTCATCATGAGCTACGAATGCATCAGCTACCATATCATGAACCCTATCATAATCTACCATATGCTCCTCCTGATGGTAGCTATGTCCATTATGCAAATGATAATCAACCGGTTCTTCCTGAAAATTGCTATTACTACTACTAGCTTCATTCTCATAATTATAACCTTCTCCATGTTGAAACCAGATATAGTAATTTGGCGTGAAACCTCTATTTATTAAATGCTTCCAAACATTTTCACGATTTGCCAATTTTGAATTGTTGCATTTCTGACAAGGACAGAACATCTTACCGCTTTCTTGGGCGAGCGGTGTGGAATCTGCTTGATGCATAAATGTCTCCAGCCCTTCGAGGTATTCTTTCGTCACTCTCCCATTAGCATCTCTGTGCATATACATCCATCTCCGCAACTCAAAAATATTCCCGGAGGCCGACATTTTTTTTTCTTTCACTTTTTTATTTTTTTTTCTTGTTGGTGTGTTTAAAGTGATGTTCAAACGTCTATATTTATAGGAAATTTCCGAATGTTGAAATTTTACTACGAATTTACGACGAATTTTAGTTAGGTAGCCAAAACAAAAAACGTGTTACAACTACAAAGTTGATGGACTCGCAATTTTCTTGTTAAGTAAACGTAAAATATTTCCTCGTAAAGTAGTCGCTATTTTTACGTCGAACTTACGAGGAAATCATCTTTCCTCGTAAAAACAACGTTATGTTACGTCATTTTTACGACGAAATCGTTTTCTTGTTATTTTACGAAGATGTAACGTTGCTTTTAAATTTTCTCGTAAGATTCTCGTAAAGTCAACGTAAATTTATGAGGATTATTTTTCCTCGTTTAATTTCGTCGCTATAGTTGTGTTTTCTTGTGGTGAAAAATTTCAATTTTCACTTAAAATTTAAGTTTTTCGCTTAAATTTTAATTTTCCGCTTAAATTTCCTGCTTAAAATTTAAGTCTTATGAAAACTCTTCTGAGAAGTCTTCCTAGAAGTCTTTCGAGAAGTTTTCCAATAAATCTTTCGAAAATTCTCAAGTCTCCCAAAGACTTCCCGGAAGAATCCTAGTGAAAGTGTTATATGTTTGAACTTCTATAATGTTTGATCTTTTGTAATTTGACTAAGTTTTCTTGAGAATTCTTTTCTTTTATTTTTAGTAAATTTGAATAAATTTTTGTGTTTTACTATTGAATTTGTATCTATAACTTCAATAATGTCAAGTAATTTTGGCAAGATAATATTGTTGACATGAACATATTTACCAAATTCTTTTCATTAACATCTCTTTAAATTTACAAAAGAATACATAACTAAAAGAGTATCCATACAAATACAAAAACAAACTATACACAAAACTATTACACATGGAATTATAGATCATTCCTCCACATAGATAAGCTTGAAATCCACTTGACATCATCCATTTGTACCTCTTTGGGCTAGCTATGAGCATAGCTTGTCTAAGCAGTGAGAATGACACTCATCTCGGAAAGCTGCAACCTAAACAATATAATATACACATCATAAACTTTAATAGTCCTCCATTTTTAGGTTTCAGGTTTTTGAAGACTTCTTGGAAGTCTTCCAGGAAGACTTCATACATGAGAAGTCTTCCGAAGTATTCCAGGAAGTCTTTTTAACTCAGGAAGACTTCTGAAGACTTCCTAGAATACTTCAGAAGACTTTATATGCAGTCTTCTTGGAAGTCTTGTATGAAATCTTAAAAAACCTGAAACTACCATCAGCTTCAACACACTCAAATTTGTTTACTAAATGAAAAAAAAAATAAGAGCTTTAAGCAACGAAATGATTACCAGATGAAGAAAATTCAAACATGAAAACTTACCGAAAATGTTCACAAACCGTCACAATACAGGGCATTTACAGAATTAAGAAAAGAGTGTCACCCCTCTGCAACCTGTCTTTTCTTTCCAAATTCTTGTATTGGTAGTTTTTGTTATCGGTTTTATTTATGTAAATGCTTTACAATTATTCAGTTTGCTTTATTGTATAATTTACATTCCTACACTTTACAACTTTCAAAAGCTGCTAGTTTGAGAAAAGCTCTTATGGTCGCTATTTTGCAGCGAGAGCAAAAACTTTCATTCTGGTCTGCACCTATGTTTGAACTCCATCACCAATCAATCCCAGTCTTATCCAGAGACATAGGGTTAATACCTTGGAGCTTAGTGGAACTGAGCAAGTCTTCAGAGAGTAGTGAGGATGACAGATAAGTTTTGATCAAGGTATCGGACTCTGAGCACAAAAACCTAAACACACAAAGCACATTATCGTTACTACCAAACGATACAAAACCCTAATTTGACCCATCGAATAGGTGCTGTCTCTGTCTCTCTTGGTTTGACTTCTCTTGTTGGTTACAAAGCCCTCGTTTTATAAGCGTTTTGAAGGCCAATGATTTTTTTTATAACGCTGATTTATTATGACATTACATTTATGAGAAATATTACATAGACGATTCGACAACCGACAATATTATCTGCCTTATAAAGATCTACGTCTAACTGCATCATCTGAGCCGTCCTATGAAGATCTATTCCTGATCAGATTTACTTGCACCATGTTGAAGATTCCTTGTAAACCTTTCTTCTGTAGACTGCATTAATAAATCGCTCTCACCGGGACTTGAAACATGGATTTCCTGTAATCTGCAAGAAACTACATAGTCTGGGGTTAGAAACCTTTAAACCTTAACCATTTGGCTACGGTGCTTCCACTTTGAAGGCCAATGATATTATATTGTTTTGGTTAAAGATTAGAAAATAAAAAAATGAAGTGATGACTAATATGTACGTAATTAGATAAGCATATCAAATTTCTAATACATAAAACACAAATCAATTACTTAATTTTAAAACACAATAATAACCCACAAATATAATCTATTTACACCAGTTTAACAATATATGCCATGTTTGTTTGAATGTTCATACAACATGCGACCAAATGTTATTCGATCTTGATTGCAGAAGATCAGTTTCAACGATTATAGGAGGACCTAATCCCGAGTTGGCGGATCTGGTTGAACAAGAATGCAGCCAGAGGTCATGGGAGGGTATAATCCCATGACTTTGGCCTACAGCCAAATATATTGAATCTATTCTTACAGGACAAATGGCTCAATATGTTCCAATACTGGAGTTTTACTCCGACAAACTTCCTCTAGTTTCCAAAGTATATGGGTCTTCTGAAAGTATATTTGGGATGAATGTGGATCCTCTATGCAAACCACAAGACGTGTCCTACACCTTTGTGTCCAACATCTCCTACTTCGAGTTTCTACCTGTTGATCATGGATGAGATATGACCAGCATTGTTGATCTTGTCAACGTCTAGTTAGGGTGCTACTATGAACCTGTGGTCACTACTTATTTTGGTCTAAACAGATATCTAATTGGAGATATTCTACAGGTGACTGGATTTTACAATAACACACCTCAATTTTGATTCGTGCGCAGAAAGAAAGTGGTTATAAGGATGAAGAAAACGTATTCAGACTTTTAGAACTGTCTCTCTCCTATCTCTCCGTCTTCTCATGAAACCAAAAGTCTCCATCTTTGAAACCAGATCTCTTCTCCGGCGTCGGAGGGCTCCTTTCCCTTTGTTCTTGTTCTCAGCTCCACCGCTCTCTCCCCTTGTCTCTCTCGGCCTTGCTATTGGTCCTGGGCTGGTGCGCCGTTGAAGCTTCCTCATCTCTCATGGAGATTCTAGCTCAGGTGTAGCCAGATCTGGTTCTATGGCGAGGATTGGGGATTGGGTCTGTCGGTAGAGTAGGTCGGATTCTCTGGTTCGTGTTGTGGCTCTCTCCGGTGATTTGAGCGGTACCGGAGCGGTGGGGAGGGAAGCGTTGTGGGTCAGCGTCGACTCTTTCTCTCGCTTGCTTCGATCTCTGGAGGTGGCTTCAGTTTTTCTGGATCTAGGGTTTGGCTTAAGGGTGACGGCGAGTGGAGCTCCGGTGAGGCTTCTTATCCGCGGATCTGTGGTGGTGGTGTGGCTTAGAGGCTGCTCTATAGGTCTGTGCCTTCTGGGTTTGGAGGTCTAGTCTCGGTTCTCTCGTGGTGTGGTGGTGTGGTGGGCCAAGAAGGCTCTGTCTTTCGGAGATCCTGCTGCTTGTTCTAAGTGGTGGGCACGAGTCGGGAAGCAAGGAGTTGTCAACCGAGTTAGGTGACCTTCTGTGGCAGCTTGTGTCGAGCTTCTATCGACTTGGTTGGTGGTTTAGCCTTTGAACCCGTCAGTAGTTTGTTCTTGGCAAGAGCACTCGAGATTGTGGATGACGTATGCGCTTCTCTAGGGTCTTCGTCTTTCTTGTTCGCTTGGTGGTGTTTCTCCGGAGGTTGTGTTCTCGAATCAGTCTAGCGGCTCTTCTCGAGTCCCAGGTTGGTTGGTTGGAGGCAGAAATCTTCAATTATCCTTTCCGAACGACGGCATCGCCGGTTTAGGACCTTCCTCGTGCTGCCGGGGCGATACTTCCTGGGTGAGCGGGCGGGTTCGAGATTGTGATTCTTTGTGCAGGTTGTGGCTTATTGGATTTCATAAGCTGTAGGAGCCGTGTGTTTCAAGGTTTGGGTCGCATTTCTCTCCGGTAGCACGCGGCAACCGGTTCCAGCTCCGTTCACGCCTGTTCCTCTGGTCCGTCATTACTTCGGGGCTGTCTTGTGCTTAGTCTCAGTCTCTACCTCTTTCCTGTTGATTATTATTTGTTGGTTGGTTCTTCTGTTTAGTTTAAATTTCTGCATTTCTATTACCTCATGAATTTCTGTAACTTCTGTCAAAATTAAAAATATGGTAATAATATTTAACATTTTACCAACAAAAAAAAAGAATATGGTTATAAGCGTTGAGGTGGAGATCACAACTGAAGAGGAAATTATGAAGGCGTTGACTCATGCGACCTTTGTTCTTATAAAGAGTCTTCGAATTCGATGCTGGTGGACTTCACATGCAGTGCTGATATCTCGACTTTTCCTAGTCATTATGTTTTTTACTTGGAACTCAAAGCTAAAGACATTAACGACGTCCTTGAGCTTGATGAAAATGTAAAAGTATTGGTGGAATGTTGCTCCGTGATAGAGGAATCTTTTGGTGCTCTTTATAGAGGTATGAGAAGATCTGGATCAATTGGGCCTTTAGAGATAAGAGTGGTGCAACAAGGAACATTCGATGCTCTCATGGATTATTTCATCTCCCGGGGTGGTTCAATGGCTCAGTATAAGACACCCATATGCATAAAATTTTCTGAAGTCTTGGTGGTTCTTGAAAATAACGTCCTTGTTCGATTCTAACAGTGAAAAATATCCTTCTCTCGGCCCATAGTTCTTTGTATTCTCTAAGAAAAACTGTGCATAACAATGCAAATCACTTAAGCTGTCTACATGTCTATTTGTACTTTGTGTTTTTATGTTCTGTCTACATTTCTATTTTTTTTTTGTCTACATTTCTATTTGCATTTTGTTTTTTTTTGTGTAGCTGTCTATTTTTCTATTTGTACTTATACTTAGTGTTTTTGCGTAGCTGTCTACATTTCTATTGTATTTTTGTGTTTTATGTTGTCTACATTTTTCTTTGTATTTTGTAGTAGGTTGTTCCACGTCTACAAAAGAATGCAAAGGCAGACAACTTGCTACGCAGTGCCCGAAATCTATCAACTAATGGTTAATGTTGATTTTTCACTCTGATCCGGTTATGTAGATCGCTATAAGTCGTTTTCTTTTCTGATTTACTGTTGCCAAAAAAAAATTCTTTGTAACAAAAAAAGCCTTGCGGCGGACGTGTTTGTCAAAAAAAATTAAGAGGAAAACAGATGAATTCTTGACAGTAATGAATATTAAACTCTCTTTTTAATTCATTTCTCGCAACTTTTATTGCTTAACCAGTTTTTATCATTTTTTTTGCCAAGGAGTTTTTATCATTTATAAAACGAGTTTTATTACATCGATGTCTTATTATGACACCAAAGTTTACAGCTTGTGATAAGAGTTAAAAGGCTTGCTTTTATGGCAAGGTAGATGCATCATCTTGTCTCATCATGTTCACGGTCCCTTTATTTGATTTCTGATCGTCAGGATAATCACCACCGCCTAAGATTGTTGTAACTGGACCACTTCCAAAATATTGACCATTATCAAGCTTAACCACTACTGGATCTATCTTGGGGATAACTTCATGTCCAAGGTCGTCTAGCTCATGTACATAAGGCTTGGCATTGTGGTCAGGTTCTAACTCCAGCATACCCTCATGGTGCAGCTTCATCATAGGGAGTTGTTCCTTAAGGATCAGGGTGCGTACTAAGGTCGAAGTGAGACATAGCAAGAGAACAATAAATCCAATGCATTTTTGGACCATTTTCTAAAGCTGCGTAGATTATGTTTGTATCTTGTAGAGGATGGATTTGACCATCCCACAAGGCCCGAGGAATAGAAAGGCCTAGCCCGGATTAGGTAGAGCGACGGCTCGATCGGTCGGCTCAAGAGTCAGGTCTCTCGGCTTGACTCTTGAGTACTTTTAGTCGAACGTCATCGACTAAAGTATATTCGGCTCAGCGACTGCTCGGACGCCTACGGGCTTCTCGGCCCAGCAGAGGAGGCCCACCAAGATGGCGTAAATTAGGTCAAGGACAAAGCATCAGGACGTCTATATAAGGGAAATGGGAGACAACGAGAGAAGGATCCGAAATGACTGACTAACACTTGGCGGCTAGATTAGGGTTTTCACATTTGCTTCATCTCGCCGTTAGTTGTACTTTTTCGGTAGCTCATCGAGCCACCGGCTTCCTTTCTGTCGCATTCTCTTCATTTCTCTTGTAACCGACTGAAGGTTTTCTCCGACCATAAATAAGACGTCTTTGTTAAAACCCATATCTTCTTTATTACCGTTTTCCGATTAAACAGTTGGCGCCCACCGTGGGGCAACTAGCAAAGTAACGTCAGAACTATGGTCGTTAACAACGACAGTTCTTCGTCAGGCGAGGAGCGCGAAACTCTCGAGGTGACGCCGGCTCCTGAGGTGACACCTACGCCTACACCAGTAACTCCACTTCCCCATCCTGCGTCTATGGAAACTATCCTGGCACGCCTCGCCCTACAAGAAGAGGCGTAGAAGGCGGCAGTTGACCAAATCACGGCGATAGCAAAGATCCTTGCTCCTCTCGCTGCAAACCCCGAAGCTTCAACGGTGCAGTATCGTCGACACCTGTTCGCCACAGAACGAAACACCGACGTAGCACCTACGCGGGATAACGATAACCAAAGCGCCGGTAACGAGATCAACGTGCACACCGCAAGCGAACTAGCCGCGTTGAAACAGTCGGTCCTCGACATTAATTCGAAGATCCACCAGGTGACGACGTCCGCGCCCCAAATCGAGCATGTACTCGCGGAATCTCTTCGTACACCCTTCACGCAAAAGGTTACCGGCGTGCGGCTCCAGAAGATGGAGAAACTCCGTCTTCCAACCATCAAAGGTCTCTCTGACCCTTCTACTCACGTCACGTCTTTCAACATAGCGATGCGACGCGCAAACCTGACCGACAAAGACAAAGACGCCGGCTTTTGCCAACTCTTCGTCGAAACCCTAGAAGGACCGGCCCTTACTTGGTTCACCAGCCTCAGAGAAAACTCTGTCGACTGTTTCCACGACCTCTCGACGGCTTTCCTTAAGAACTATATCATGTTCACCAACCAGGAAGCGACCGTGTCAGATTTGTGGAACCTCACTCACGCCAGCGACCAAAGTCTCCGCGACTTCATGGAGAAATTCAAAGCTACTGTCTCGAAGATTGATATTCCCGACCATATAGCCGTCGAATCTTTGATGAACACCTTGCACGTCGACTCCACATTCCGTCAGGATCTTTACCGATACCCGACAAAATCTGTCTCCGACGCCATCGCTCGCTCGCACAACTTTATCTGCATGGAAGAAGACACCAGAGCAAAGTTCGCAAAAGAAGCAGCAGCAAAACAGCAACCCTCCCGAACAAACGACACCCGCCCCGAGCCCCGCCAGCACTCCTCCGGTGGAAATACCACTCAGAAGCGAGGCTACGTTAGCTCGGTCGGTGATGAGGAATCTCCAAAATCAGCAGCCATCACGCGAGAGAAAGGCTGGAACCACTGGGATTGAGACTCCGCTCCGAAGCAGTCAACCTCATCCGAACAAGCGAGTTCAAACTCCAAGGAACCAAAAAAAATGGTGCCTCTACCACAAAAGGGATTCCCATGATACGAAGGAATGCAAGGTCCTCATCGGGCAGTTTTTCGACGGGATCACTAATGGGACAATCCAAATGCCCACCTCTCCTACGACACCGAAAAATACCAAAAGTTGGAGTAAGAGCAAGGAGAAGAAGGCACAGAAGTCTCAAAAGAACACGGCCCCGAGCGAGGAAAGAGCAAGCCCTGAGCGCACTCCCGTCAACAACGTCGGCCTCGCCAACGATTCGTCAGAAGACGAACACCCGCGTCGCCGGCGACGAGTGGAAGTCATACTCTCTCGCCCTTGCGACTCCTCTGATGACGACGTCCCGACAGTGCAACCAGATCTGCGCGATAAATTGGACAACAAGGATAAGCAGTCTCTCGTTCCCTCGAAAACAGATAAAGACCTGCGCATTCTATTGAAGCGAAAAAGCGCCACGAACGTAAACACAGGAACCGCCGACCTCCGTGCGACCATCTCAAAATGCAACGCTCGGAGAGTCGGTCAAACTGGCGACCTTCGCGACCAGCTCAATTCGAAGGCCGATGACCTGCGAATCCAACTCAATCGTTCGAAAGGGTCCGATCCTTAGTCAAGACGAACGCCTTACCGAGTAAATGCGCCACTAAGGCCACTTTTACTCGGTCTCTTTAAAAAAAAAAAAAAAAAACCCGAGTAAATGCGCCATTAAGGCCACTTTTACTCACAATCTATGAACTACGAATGGCTTGATTCCCGCAAAGGGATACGTAGGCAGCCCAAAAAAAAGGGGGTCCAGCCGAAAAAAAAAAAAAAAACAAACCTCCTTTCCGAGGAATCGATCTCCGAAGCAGACGATCACTTAAGCGATGCCGACACGAGCATGCCCCGGCTTCTCGAACAAGCGTATCGGTACTCGCATCCCACGTTGGATATGTCCTGATCAGACACGTATTCACGGGAGTCGACTGTGTTGCGATATAAACCAACACGGCCGAGACAATGACTCCAACTCACCCTGTAATTTACTAAGTAAGGTTTGACCTACCGGACGCTTGAAAATTACGTTAGGGTCGATTTGGAACCGTCAACGTCGAGAACTCATAATTAACAACGAAACTCAAATGACGAACGATCGCGAGTCAAAGAAATCGACCGAGACAAAGTCATGACGAGCTTAACACTACAACGATTCGATATCTCGAATAACGTTTATACTAAACAAACAGTCACTTCGAATCTTGAGAAATCATGCATTTGATAGACAAGTACGATAAAAGACAAACAGTTAATACGATTCGAAGAATTGGAAATAACAAAAGTGAAACAACAAAGTAGAAGTCTTCAAAGGCAAAAGTCTAAAAAGCAACAACACAAGTCCTCCGGGACTCAAAAGAAACAACAAACAAAAAAGACTAAGCTTCCCGATCACTCTCGCGATCGTTGAGGACGGAGAGCTCTGAAGCCCTGACGCTTGACTCACGAGCAGCCGGAGAAACATGCACTTCGTCTGATCTCGGGACGATCTCTGGATCAGCCAAAGGACCTTCAAGAAGAGGCGTCGGGTCTTCGCGCCGCTCTTCAGTCGGATGAGTAGGCGGAATGTGAAGACTCGCTGCAGTCTCCGGATCGATCAAGCCGGCGTTGGACCCATACGGATCGAGACTCGCCAAGATTCGAGCATCCACAAACTGAGAGTCCAATACGAGAGGAGAAAGTGTGAGATCTTCCCCGGGTATCTCGCCCACCCTAAGCTTCTCGGCTTCCTCCTCGTATTTCTTCTCTTGCTCGGCGAATATCTTGATAGTAGCTTGCGAGCTGTCGCTCCTAGCCCTCTTCAAAGCCTCAAGGCATTTCCTGGTTCCGAAGGCTTGGCTATGAAGCAACCGGGCCTCCTCATAGGGACCTCGTCGCTCTTCTCGGGAGCGAATCCTAGGGAAGCGACGATTAGCTTTCGCGGCCATCTCGGCCTCAACTCTTCCTCTTTCCCTCTTCACTTCCAGGATTCTGGAATCTCTAAGGTGCCTCATCTCTCTTTCATGAGACGCAGCAAGCGAAACCTTCTCGCTCTCGAGTTCGGCGTTCTTTCGCTCGAGCTCACGGACGACTCCTCGGGATACCTCCAACTCGGCTTTGAGCTCGTCTCTTCGAGCAATAATGCGAGCAACCATCCCGTTAAGCCTCTCGACGTCAGCCCTCGATGCATTCAGCTGGCGAGCAAAAGCTTCCTCTTTCTCCGCGTGCTCCTTCTTAGCCAGCTCGAGTTCGCCCAAAGCTCCCTTCAGGGCAGTGTCGTACTTATCGATCATGACGTTCGTCGCGCTATCCCCCTAAACAGACGAGGAGATGAAAATTGTAAGAAAAAGTTAAAGAACGAAACAAAAAAAAAGAGAAGAGACCGAGCCGTTTACCAGCAGCTTGGCCCTCGCAGCTTCCTCGTATTCACTCCCGAAGATGAGGTCCTTCACAGCGGGCAAAGGTTTCGCCCTCCCCCTTAGTTGGCGAAGGAACTCTCCGCACTCCCGAAGATGAGGTCCCTCGTAGTGAAACGAAACCTTGTCTGGAAAGTTGACTCCGGGCACCCTCCTCAAGATAGCGGAGCCGCGAGAAGAAGTGCCGATCTGAGCGACCCCTTCTCCAATGGGAACCGGAGTTCCCTCGCGAGAAGACGCCAGAACAGGAGATCGCGCCTCATCGCCAACCTCGTCATTATGCCTCCTGATCAAAAGCAGCGACTCTCCACTGTCTTCTTCAGAACCGTCCGGACGGGCGGCATTAAGAGGAGTTTCAGATTCCTCCCCTTCACCAACTTCCGCCGCATCGTCCCGTTCTCCCGAGATTTCAGCCTCAGAAGCCTCCTCTTCTGGTTGAAGTTCTTCTTCTTGAACATCACCCTCCTCAATCTCAGTCGGTTCTTCGGGATTCTCCGACTGCTCGTCAACGGGCTTCTTCGTCCTCTTCTTCTTCTTCTTCTTCTTCTTCTTCTGGGGTTTGCCAGAAGGAGGAACGTCGCTCGCCTCCTCGGCGCTCCCCTCGACTCCCGAGCCGCCCCTCTTCCTTTTTTTTACCCTTCCCCGCGTTTCTAGCACCAGAAGGGGGAATGTCACCAGCGCGAGGAACTGTCGTCGAGGGTCCCTCCTCGCTGGCCAGTCCCAGCTGGGCGGCTAATATCGCGCTCAAATCAGGAAGAGTTCCCATC
Organism: Brassica napus; assembly: GCF_020379485.1. Lineage (NCBI taxonomy): Eukaryota > Viridiplantae > Streptophyta > Magnoliopsida > Brassicales > Brassicaceae > Brassica > Brassica napus. The sequence goes on from NC_063449.1 coordinate 9,679,828, forward strand.
CTCTTTGCTTTAGAAACTTGCTTCTGGATGTCCTTCGAGAAGATGTCTTGTCGCTTGGTGCGAATAGGAAGAACAGTCGGAAGATCAGATCTCCACTCTCCTGAAAACATAAGGCAGAAAGGTCAGGACGCGACAAATAAACATTACGATCGAAAGAATAACCAGAAACGGCGAGAGAACGCACTTCAGGCGATCCGGTCCTTAAGATCGCGAATCCTCTCGACGGTAATCTCGGACCAACGGTAGATTCGAAGCAAAGCGACGGCTCGAACGCTCTTCAGGAAATCCTCAGGATAGACTGGAGACGTGGGATGGCCAACTGCGAGTACAACAAAAAGAAAATTTTGTGAAGATCGACAAAATCAGACGTAGCTCGCGACAAGATATTCTACCACAAGAACGGTTCCATACGACCCGATAGTCCTCTCGAGGAGGCTCCTCGAAAGCCGAGTCGTCGGACTTGATGAAGAAATAGGAACGTTGCCAATTCTGCGTTTTGTTTGGATGACCGGCGCACACATTGCAGTTTGGTCGCATCTTCACCGAGTAGGTTCCGTCCTTCATGTCGGTTATCGAGGTCATCTCCTCGAATGACCTGACGCTCATTGGCACGTCAATCTGCTCCGCTAGAACTGATAGAGTGACGGCTAGTCGCAGCGAGCCGTTCAGTAACTGACTAATTGCGAGATCTCGCCGCCTAGCGTACGCGGTGATCAGTCGCGGGATGGGGAACCAACAGCGAGTGTCATCCTGGAAGTAGGACTCGTATACCGTTTTGTACCCGATCGGAGGAGACCAAGGCCTTTGCTCCTTCGTAGGAATGAGGAAGGTCACGCCTGTAGCGTTATTGGCCCGAAGAACCCTCTTCACGCTCCTCAGGGTCGACTTAGTCTCGTCCACACCGTCCCAATCTTGACCAGCCACGAAAGCAGGGCGCAATAAGTCAGGATGTAGTCGTGGAAGCTCCTCGAAAATCCCTTCGGGATAGAAGGTCGTCGGAAACAACTCGGCTTCAGAATCGTCGTCTTCCGAAGGATCGTCTTCCACTGCACGAGCTCTCAAGGTAATCGAGTCAACGGGCACCGCCCCGCTCTGTCCGTCTCTCGCACACTCCGTCGCATCCCTCACGGCGACGTTCTCGCTCCCTTCTCTCGCAAGCCGCATAGCATCTGCGACCAAAAGCCTCTGGGAGCGAGACAAATCAACTGTGTCCATCATCGCCTCGTGATGAGTCGATTCGAGATCCCCGATACAACCTCCGTCAGGACTCCTTGCCGGAGCTGATGCCGCCGCGACTGATTTCCCCTTTTGCTGCCTCGATAACCTCTGAGCTGACGACATGGTAGAAGAAGCGAAGAACGCGTTGAATGAAGGCTATAACACTTAGAGAGATAAAAGAAGGAGAGAGAGAAAGTACCTTTGATCGCGGAGGAAACTTGAAGAAATGAGAAGGGATCTGCGTATTTATAAGGAAAAGAGAGGGGGGGATTCGAGGCATCATCATTAGGTCTATTCCGGCCTAGATGGGCCTCGAAACTCTCCCTAAAAACCCAGCGAACCCTCGCGACGTTTCGACTTCTCGGTGCATTTAAAAGGAAAAAAGGGGGGGGGGAATTCGAGGCGTCGTCATTAAGCCTAAACGGGCCTAAATGGGCCTCGAAACTCTCCAAAATGTCCAGCGGACCCTCGCGACGGTTCAACTTCTCGTCTAAATCAGACGTTGGTCATCTTAAAATCAGAATAAACCAACGGCTAATCTAGACATGTCAGTCGGGATCTGAATATCCGCGACTAATCGGCCTTAAGAGGAAATATTTCAGAACCTTCCCTGCGACACAACGACCAAAAGGAGCGAGAAAGCCTCTACTGCTCGCTTCGGAAAGAACGACGCTGTGCGACTCGTCGACCAACCGCTCCAACCTTCCGACAGGCCTTCTATTCCCTCAAACCTTCAAACCTTAGAATCCATCACGAGCCAGAAAGCACTTCGCTCACTAATGGACTGGGGGGGACTTACTGTAGAGGATGGATTTGACCATCCCACAAGGCCCGAGGAATAGAAAGGCCTGGCCCGGATTAGGTAGAGCGACGGCTCGATCGGTCGGCTCAAGAGCCAGGTCTCTTGGCTTGACTCTTGAGTACTTTTAGTCGATCGTCATCGACTAAAGTATATTCGGCTCAGCGGCTGCTCGGACGCCTACGGGCTTCTTGGCCCAGCAGAGGAGGCCCACCAAGATGGCGTAAATTAGGTCAAAGACGAAGCATCAGAACGTCTATATAAGGGAAAGGGGAGACAACGAGAGAAGGATCCGAAATGACTGACTAACACTTGGCGGCTAGATTAGGGTTTTCACCTTTGTTTCATCTCGCCGTTAGTTGTACTTTTCCGGTAGCTCATCGAGCCACCGGCTTCCTTTCTGTCGCATTCTCTTTATTTCTCTTGTAACCGACTGAACGTTTTCTCCGACAATAAATAAGACGTCTTTGTTAAAACCCATATCTTCTTTATTACCGTTTTCCGATTAAACATATCTGAGAGTGAAAGAGATTCGTATGTTTATAAGCTGGAGAATGGAAATAGTGATCCCAGTGAGCACAAAGATTATGCTCTGCGGAAATTTGCACAATGAAAGGGTTCTGTGAGTCACATACGGCATGACCACCGATGAAAATAGGGAAGAGCTTGCACGGTAAAAAGTAAGAACAAACTATATTAAACACACAAAGCTCACCATTGTTACTACCAAATATGGTGCAAAACGCTAATTTGCTCCGTCGATAATTTCTCTCTCTATATATATCTCTTAACACTACTTTTCACTGGTTCACTACATGTGGAATAGGTTACAACGCCATGTCCTCTCTTTTAATATTATACTACGATAAGACCTGCGCGTTGGGTGGATTTATTTGTATATATTATCGATAATTTCTTTTATATATTTAATTATTTTATTTATACATATACAATATTTTTTGTTGTTATTATATAATTTATTTCTGATGGACGGACCTAGGGGTGTTCAATCCGGCAAAATTGAACCAATTAAAACCGAACCGAACCGAATTAGATTTTTACCGAACCAAATATACCGAATGGATGTCATTTTTGAATGCGGCGGTATATGAATATGGTTTGGTATATAAACCGATCAAACCGAATAAACCGATCATAGTAGTATAATTATTTGTAAATTTTATAATATAATTAAGAATATATACATAATTTATTTTATTAATTTTATTTTTATATTGAAACGTTTTTTTTAGTAACTCAATATTTTTTTTTAAGTTAAAAGTTATGTTTTATTTTTATAAAATTAAATAAAACATAACGTTTACCCTTTTGTTAACAAATATGAGTGTTTAGATTTAGTTATTTATAATATTATGGATTACTAATTTATATTATGTAAAAACTATTATAATTATTAACTTAATATGTTTGCTAAATATTTTAAATAGTAAAAACCGAAATATCTTCATGTTATATAAAAACTAATATCTAATAATATAAATAAAATCCATAAATACTTTTTTAAAAACAAATTTATGGTATTTTGGTATTTTGATATAAAACCGAATAAACCGAAAACCGACGGTATATAAACCAAAACAAACCAAAGTAAATATGGTTTTAATATGGTAGCTATTTTTCATAAACTAAAATATCGAAAAACCGAAAAAATCAAACCGAAACCGAACCGATATCCGGATTTAACACCCCTAGATGGACCGGATCATTTTTTATTAAAAATGGTGAAACTAAACTATGTGTAATATATTATGGGTTGATCAGATTGAACATTAAACAAATTATGACACAAAAACTTTATTATTTTCCACCGAACACATTTTTGAAAATTTTGAACAGTATTGTTTCCACAGTTGAATTATTTTGACATTTATCTTCCATATGGTTTTGAAAAGTTTCAGATCAACCATCGAATTGATACATGTTATTTTAATGTTTTTAGTTGTTTGGTTAAGAAAAACTTACATTTTTGTAATTTAAAGTCGGTTTAAAAAATTCAAAATATAACATATAAGAAAAAATCTAACATATAAGAAAAATAAAATATATAAGGTTTCCTTATTTTTGTAATTTAAAGTAGTTTTAAATTTTTTTAAATATAACATATAAAGTTTCCTCATTTATGTAATTTCAAAGTCATTTTGAAAAAAATCAAAATATAACATATAAGAAACAAAATCTCTTTTTTTATTATATGGTTAATGTGATTGTTTAATATTTTTATAAATATAAAATTAAACAAAAATGAAGAATGATGCAAAAATTGTTATCAAATATTTATAATTCATAGTCATTAATTGTCATATAAGTGTTAACCATATAAGGTAATTCTGTAGCTTTTATTTATGGAAAAAATACATATTTCTTATACTTTAGGTTATATAATGTTGTTAGAATATTTTAAACTATATTTTATATTAGATGCTCTAGAATTCTTTGAAATGAAATTTAGAACGCATTTAGAAGTGTCACCTAGGATTGGAGTTTTTTTTAATTAATACAAAATTAAGGTTCTAATTTTTTAAATGCTTCTCAATTAATATATAGGGGATATAACCCATTAAAATCTTTGGGTTTAATGTTCCTCTTTGCAAGCCATTATCCCCTATATATTAAAAAAGAAACATTACAATATTTTAGATAGCTATTATATATATGTGTTATCACCACAATGAGTCTCAGAATTCTTAGAGAATTAGGTTGTTCCATCTAAATATATAATAAGTTTTTTATTAAATTAAAAATAAATTCATTATTAATGTTTTTTATTATTTTCTTAAATAAAAATTACGGAATTGCCTTATGTAGCTAAAGTATATATGAAAATTAATGATTTTGATAAGAAAGATTTGATAAAATTAGTGCATTCTTTATCATATTTGTTTAATTTCAAATTAATAAAATAAATTAAACAATTACATTAACCATATAATAAAATTTTAGATTTTTCTGAATATGTTATAATTTGATTTTTTCTAAACGGCTATAAATTACTAAAACTATTAAAAATCTCACATTCAAATATTTGTGATCTACGATTTAAAATTTTTGTTATGATAAAATATAAATAATTACAATTTTTTTTGTTATCATAAGTGTAAAAGATATATATATATATATATATATATATTAAAATTAAACTATATACCATACAAAATATATAAATATTTTAATTTTAAAATTGACTTTGAAGAAATATTTTTGGTAAAAGCTATTGACAAATATTGACAAATATTGACAACTAAATATTTAAATTTTAAACTTAGCCTTGAATTTTTTAATAATTTATAAATTACTAAAATATTAATCATACAATAAAGATTTTGTTATCTGTGATTTAAAGTTTTTGTTAGAAAAATATACAAAAAATATATATGAGTAGAAAGCTTCATTTAATATATATATATATATATATATGTTAATTTCATTTAAATTTAATTATATACCATATAAAATAGAAAAAATGATTGTTTGGATTAATGAAATTTATTTATGTGGCCACATCAATCCCCTATACTATATTTGCGAAGTGATTTATACACATGTCGTCACTACAATCATTCTCGCTGAAAAAAAGATGACATGACACTTAAAATAGATGACATGGTTTTAGAAAATAGTGACATGGCATCATATTAATTTTGAGATGTAAAATTTCCTTATAAAAATTTAAATTTTTTTGCAGGGATTTTAAATCTGGTAATAAAAATAACTCATATATCATCATTAATGTCAATTTTCCATATAAATATTTATTTATGATAAACTATTAAATATATTAATAATTCATATATCACAATTAAAATAATAATATATATGTATATATGTATCTCACATTAATAAAAATAAACTAAATAAAGTAACACTAATTCAAAAAAAATTGATAGTTAAATATTTAAACATTATTTAAATTTATCTGTTCATCTTCATCTTTTAAATTAACAAAAAGATTTTTTAGTTTAAAATAAATAATCATTAAACACAATAATATAATTAAAACTATTTTTATAAAATCTAATTTTATCTTTATTAAAATTTAAATAAAATCAAATTTAAATAGTCATACCCAATCAAAAGAAATAAGATTACAAAAATACGTCTATGATTTTTTATAACAATTGAAGTTAAAATATAAATTAATAATGTTGAAATATAAATCAAAATTTTCTTTTGAAATAAAAATGTTATGTTAAAAATTACTATTTCTGCGCATGGCGCAGGAAAACTCCTAGTTAATTATATATGTAATAGTTAGACCATCAGCATTATTAGTGAACCCCATGGAAGGGGTTCACAAAGCATTTTTTATTATTATTTTTTTTCTGTTTGATTTTTGTTTTAAAAAAAAAATATATATTAATAGGACCAATCGCGGGCTGCCACGTGTCGTGGGGCCCGCGCTACAGTGATGATCCGGGTTCACTGGAGTGAATTCCCAAGAGACAGGTTCATAGCTTTTGTTTATTTTAATTTTTTTTTTTTTGAAAACTGTGTGAACTGCCATTGAAGTTCACTAATGCTGATGCCCTTACTGACTTTTTAATTATTTAATATATATTTATTATTTTATAAATATGTAAAAGAATATATAACATATAAAAATAGGATATATAATGTTTGTACCGCTCAAGCCGCGGATCTTAAACTAGTGTTTATTATGGTTAAAACCATAACGTTACATACAATAGCTCGAACGACGTCGGTTCAGTTAAAGTCGTAGACTATGGAGCTTTGGTCGTAGACTACGGCGCTGCTGTTGTTCTGCTTCTGTTCGCCATTGCTGTGTGTTCTGCTTTGGTCGTAGAAATAGGTGCTGCTATGTGTCTGTTCGCCATTCGACATTGATGTGTGTCTGTTCGCCATTCAGTTTAAGTCGTAGTCTATGGAGCTTATGGTTAAAATCTGTTCGCCAATGCTGTGTGTCTGTTTTTTCCGATGGAGCTTATGTAAAAATGATGTTTATGTCAAAATGGTAAATTTAAAGTATTGTCATAGTGCTGGCATGGTCGCCGGTTCAGTTCAAGTCGTATTCGATGGAATCTTTTTGAAGTAGAAATATGTGCTGCTGTTGTTCTGCTTCTCTACTAACTCAACATGTCTTTTCGTCATTGATGTGTTTATGTTTTTTCGAAGGAGCCTTTTTAAAAATAAAGTTTATCCCGCGCTAAGTGTGTTATAGTTATTAGTAGTCCTTCTTTTTAATTAGTTGAACACAGTTCATATTAGTCTATGTATCTATATACGGTATGTACGTGTTTGATAGAACTATGTTCATGTCAATATGGCAAATTTAAAGTATTCTTATTCATTTAATCAGGTCCAAATCTGATTGATAGCTATAATCAGACCGGATTATAATATTAAAGTTCGCAGCACCATTAATACACTTATACACAAACTAATACAGACGGTTTAAGCTATTTATAATTATGATTTATTATTTAAAGGTTGAAGCATTATTGGTCGTACTAGAGGCATAGCCTCCGCGCAAGCGCGTGGCCGAGTACGTTGTTGATGCGTTGCATGATTTTGTGTAAAAGATTTTATCTTTTTTTTTTTAACTTTTGTTTTTCTGTATTGTCTGTAATGGTGATGAATGGAACATTAGATATTTTCACACACCTTGATTAAGTTGACAAAAGAATGATCATCAATTTCATATGTGTAGATATTTTCATATCTTATCTTCGTAATGATTTTATCGACCATTAGCGTTATTAGCGCTTTCATGTTCAAAAGATGAGTTTTATGGGATAGGTTAGTGTTTATTTAGATAGTTGTTAGTATATAAATCAACCAGTGTAAGGAAAAAGATATAAAATTTGGATTTAAAAATTTCACAATTTATATGAACAGTAAATTAAATTATTTTTCTTATTTTACCCAAATTAATTTCAAAAATATAGAATTGTAATAAACTTTTTTTTTTAATTAATAACTCTAGAAATTTTTAAAATTATATATGTTTATAAAAACGTAAACATACTGGTTTTCATTGAAATAAAGTTAAAAAACAGTTTATTTAAATTCTATATTTTGAAATTAATAAACCAAACATTCTTTATGATGCTTTTACAAAATAAACCGAAGGGGCTAAACATCAAACCAATCCCTGAGAACCAAACCAAACGACATGTACGAATCCAATATATGTGGGGCCTACAAACTATCTATGTGGATATTGTCAATATGTATATATTGTATTATTATTTACACGAAAACTTTTGCTCCAAGGCTTCGATCAGAATTAATGTCAAGTTAGATAAGGAAGATTCATGAATGCTGTGATGTTAATATGAGAAATCAAAAGTACAACTTTCCGTATGAGAGGTAGAAAATATAAAGGGGATTTTTTTTTGCCTTCGTAAGCAAGCATGTATCTTAAAAATAAGTTAATTTTGTGTTTAAAACACGATAACTTTGGGAGCAAGTCTTACATAGAAATTAAGTTTGCGATACATATGGAAAATACAATATGTGGATTCCGTGTCAGTTAATGTAAATATTTTCGCCTATGTTAACCTAAAAATATTCCTATATAAACGATGTGTAGCACCAAACGAATCCTCATCCTCTTACAAACAATTAACGTAGCAAAAACAATTCGCTTGAGCAATAATGTCTATCAGTGCTGTTGTCGATGTGAAACCTTTCAAAACAATGTGGAAGATCAAGGTGAAAGTGATTCGGTTGTAGAAACAGTATTCAGCCGCTGGAGGTGAAACCATTGAAATGGTTCTCTTCGATCTTAAGGTATCGTGTTCTTCTATGTTTTTATTTCAAACCTTATGCTTAGTCGTGAAACTGTATTACTAACCACTTGATTAATAACTCCAGATTTACTAAGCTAAAAACAATTTTTGTTTGAGTTTTTAAAATAACCTTATGTTTAGTCTTGAAACCGTCTTACTAACCCCTGATTATTAACCCCGGATTTACTAAGCTAAAAACAATTCACTTGAGTTTTTTAATTTCAAACCTTATGTTTAGTCGTTTGTGAATACTGTTAATTCTTATACTCTTTTGTGTTTTTATATATTTACAGGGTGGTAAAATTCATGTCTTGGTGAAAAGAGAATTGGTTGCTCAATTCTCTTCTTTCTTAGGCCAAGGAGGATCGTTGATGCTTATTAATTTTTCAGTGACTCATTCATGTGGTACCTACAGAACTACAAACCATCCTTACCGGATTGGCTTCCTGTCCACAACCCGTGTTCGATCATGTGAGAAGTTTCCTGAGGACTTAGCAGGTTTCGAACCAGTGAAGTACACAGAACTGTTCGATGGAAGTCTAAACCCGGATTACTTGGTTGGTACGTATTGAGATCGTTTGAACTTATCCAACGTTTTCTATCAGTATCTGTGATTAATTTTTTAAAATGTGTATTCTCTGCAGATATTATCGGTGAGATTGTTTGAAATCAGTGATATTGAGCATGTTAATGTGAATGGGAAGGAGACAGAGAAGATCTCTTTAGAGTTGTGAAATACTGAGTAAGTTTTGGTTTTAATTTTACATTTAGCTTAATTAATTAATTACGCACAGCATATTTTCATCATTTGTAAATTAATAATCTATTTTTTTTGGTCTGTTAGTGATGACTGATGAGAGACTTCCTGTGGTGCTTTGGGGCAAATTTGCCTGTGATGTTAGTGAGGCTATGCAAGTTCGAGAGGGGCATTCAACTGTCTTAGTTCTACGTTTTGCGAAAATCAAAGTGTGGAAAGGTAAGATACATTGCTTCACAATTACGGAGTTTATTAACAATAAGAACCGATGAAATGTTTATAGATTACAAGAAAACATAACACATTTGTTTTAAAGATGACCCTTTTCATCTTAGATTTGGAGGAAATTAAATCCTACTCTTTCCATTTTGCTTTGGATTATATGTTTTATCTGATTCAAACCCGCATATTCTGTACAGAACATACCTTATCGACATCAAAGGAGTGAGGATTTGTACATGATCTGAAGGTGTTATATGGAGCTGATCCAGGGAAAAGACACATGTTCTGAGGTTGTTCTGATTTATTTGTACATTCCCAGGGATCTGATGCAAAAAAAAAATTCACATCACAATGAGACTAACCTTATAGCTTTTGATTGACGGAGCTAATACATAACTCGGTAGAGTACATACAACCTTCGATTCATTTCACTGAAGATCTGTGGAAGGTGAATTCATTTCGCATGCAGGTTCGAAGAATATTTGAGCGTCTTTTTGTTCCGAAGCGACGAAATGGAGACGAAGAATAGGGCATATTCCGAAGAAATTTTCTTTTTTGGTTAATTATGTATATGGAAAGTGTAAGTGGATTATAACATTGTGCCTCAAAGATATTATATTACAAAATTGGCCTGATGAAATATCTTGCCTTATGATTTGGCTCAGAATCAACAATTTATATTTTATTAAATTAACAATTTCCATTTAATGATGTAAAAACATTTTTTTTTAAATTCCAAATTCTGATAAGTTGTCTTTTAGTTTTTAAAAAAAATCATATATAAATCAGATTAGAAGATCATTTAGTAAAAAAATTGGAACAAAGTTTTATTTCTATGACTTCACATGTTCAACAAAATCTGCGAATGAATTTGGAATTTCAATGAAGTTCCACGAACCCAATTACAATTAATTTCCCCTCCCCCCAAATTTATAAAATATTATTTAAACAATATATTTTATATATTTAGATATACAACATACCGACCAACATATCATTTTTCTTTTTCTTATAACCGTATAACTTTTTTTTTAAACTCACCCCTCGCGCGGATCTTATCCTAGTATAATATTAATACCTGATTTGATTGCAGAAAGGCACTTGATTAAATGGTAATTTTTTTTTCTAAAGAGTGAAGGAGATCAATCACACATGATTGTACGTTTGGTGTCTTGGTGACCGCACTGAAAATCTTAAAAAGAAAAAATCTTCTACATAAGAGCATGATTAACCTTATAACCCCATTTGGGTTTCTTAATGATTATTTAAGTAATTAATTGTACTTAAGAACTCTAGTTAAGAAACTATAAGATTTTGTGCTCCAATGGGAGTTTCTTAATTAAGGGTTCTTTAAAAAAAAATTAATTTTTTAAAAAGATAAAATTTATTTATTCAATAAAACATATTAAAAGATAATATTTTAAACATAGATTTTAACATAAAAACAAGGATTAATAAAATAAACGAGGATAATTTGAAAGAAACATCTGAGCTCAGTTGTTGTCTCCATCACGTCCAAATTTACGCCATATATGTTAAACCAAATCAGTTTTCAGTTGTGATGAAGGAGACTGTTTGTCGATTACTTTGTAGAAAGTCTTCTTTGATGAGAAGAATGGAATGAGAGAATGGAATTTGTTTGGTGAGAAGGAGAGAAGAAGACTTTGTAAATAAAATGCTTTGTGAATAAAATCTTCATATATAGAGCAGGAGAAAAGAACCAAAACCATATGCTTGTGACTTGAATAAAAATCTTGTGACTTGCACACATACGGACATCACATACAAACAACAAACATAACACTCGTGACTTCTCTTGACTTGCACACATACGGACATCACATACAAAGTAACAAACATAACACTCGTGACAAACATAACAACTCATGCACACATACAGACAACACATACAAACAAACATAACTCTTATCCATTTTATCCAGAACAGAAAGAGATACAATAAGATGCTTATCTAGAACTACTAGGAACCGAAAGTAACAAATAAATTCTTGTCCCATTGGTAAAGCAAATAAAACAGAACATGCTATAGAAAAGGAAAACATGTTACAACTAAACTCTCGTAAAAAATCGCAAACTGTTTAAACTGAAAGTATATGATGATGTTAGAATTCACACTTCAGCACAGAACACATCCAAGGCAAACCCATTGAAACAACTGATCACCGCTTGCTGAACATCCAATCCAAGATTATCCAAGGCTTTCATTGTAGCGAGTAAAAGACCAGGTCTACGACCACAGAACATATGTATGTTTACTGCACTTCCTTCCCTTAATCTAACCTCAACCTGTGGATATAAACAAAAGGGTAAATGTCTCAACCATGAAAAAAGAAAAGAAAAAAAAAAGTCTAAGCCTTACTCTTGCTCGTTAGCCTTTGGGGCTTGGCAAAGATGAAGGACACAACTCTTCCTTGACAGGGAAAGAAAGAATCTGTGTTGTAGGTGTTAACAGATGGAAGCTTGATGGAGTTGGAGGAAAAGATCCAGGTGGAGTTGGAGTTGACTCAAGTTCGTTGTGAAGATCACTGATCCTTTGTAAAAGCTCCTTCAGATAATCAATTGCATCTCCAAGTATTGATGATCTATCCATCTGCAAATCCATCAAACCAAACCAAACCAAAGCTTATCAAAAACAACACAACAAAGAAAAAGAGTAAAGACCTTAAGGAGATAAAGAGAAACGTGATTGTTTACTTTGCTGATCTTGGGGACAATTGATCTAAGCATATAAAGCCTATCATTAAGCTTCTTCCTTCTTTGCAGGCATCTGGAACAGAGTAGGCTGTGCACCAGAGGATGCTAACACCTCTAAAGGCTTCAAAACTTTCGCAAGACTGGTGAAGCCTTGTGACTCCGAAGGAGTGAATCCACCCACTACAAGAAAACAGCTAGTTTCCTACGGACGATTTCGCCGGAAATCCGTCGGAATAAGCCATTTCCGACAAATTTCCGATGAAAACAGTCGTCGGTTATAACTCGTCGGTTATAACTCGTCGAAATTTCGTCGAAATTTCTGACGAATTTCCGACGAAATCCGACGGACATATTTCTGACAAAATTCCGACGTAACTCCGACGGACAGAATTCCAACGAAATTCCGACGAAATTACGACGAAATTCAGACGGACAGATTTTCGACGAAATTTCGACGGACTTTATAAATTATTTAAAAATAAAAAATAAAATAGATTTTATTTAAATATTTTTAATAAATATTTTTTAAAAAAATATTTTTAATTCATTAAATATATAAAATTTTAAAATTAGAAAAACGTTTTTTAAGATAATTATTTTTTTAAAATCATTTATAATAAATATTTTTAATTCCTTATATATATATAATTAAAATTAGAAAAACGTTTTTGTAGTATAATTGTTTTTAAAATCCTTTATAATAAATGTTTTTATAAATATTTAAAAATATAAAACGGTTTTTAAATTGAAAATATTTTAAAATAAAGAGAAAACGTTTTTAAAATTTTTTTAAAACTTTTTGTAATTGAAACCTTATTCTACTAACTGAAAAACGTTTTAATTAAATCTAATAAAAAACACAAAAACATTTATTGATTGAAAAGGTTTTTAAAAGGTGAAAAAGGTTTTGATAAATTTTAGAAACTAGAAAACGTTTTATAAATTATAACAAACTTAAAAAAAAATTTATAGAAACTTAAAATGTTTTATAAAAAGCTTAAAACGTTATATAAAATTATAAAAACGTTTTGAAACAATAAAAGATAATAAAAACTTGAAAGCATTATATATATATATTTTAAATAAAACTTTTCAATAATTATAAATACACAAAAAATGTTCTTATAAAAATATTTAACATATAATTTCTAAAATCTTAACATCTAAAAGTTTCAATCTACATACAGAACAACAACCTAAAACAAAATCTAACAACATATAACTCCTAAAACTATCAATTCTATCCTAAATCTTCAGATTCAAAACCTAAAATCCACAATTCTAACATTCCAACCTAAAAAAATGTAATCTAAAGAAGGGTTTAGATGACTTACATGATTGGGGAAGAGATTTGGAGGATTTGGGGTCGGAGTCACAGATTTGTGAGAGAGAGAGAGGAGTAAGACCGCAAAGATTGCAGAGGAGAAGAGAAAAAATGAGGAAGAAGAAGAAAGGTCGGCTTACGTATTAAAAATAAATCGACGGACAGTTTCCGTCGGAATTCGGTCGGTTCTATTTTAAGCGGTTAATCAAATAAATTTCGCAAATTTTCTTCCCGGGTAAAGTGAAAAAGTCCTACGAAATTCCGACGAAACCTGTTCGTCACATTTATTTTGTCGGAATTCCGTCGGAATGTTTCGAGAATATCGCCAAATGAAGCCTCGATAAACTATGAGTTTCTGCATGTCTTTTGATTGGTCGGGGTTAGAGTCCGTCGGAATTTCATCGGTATTTTCCGTCGGTATTTTCCGTCGGAATTTGGTCGGAATTTTCGACGGATTTCTGACGGAATTTAGAGAAATAAGATTTTGGGGTTTCAAAACAACAGTCTAATGATCACATAGAAATCTTTGATAGTATGTAAATGATTTATAAGAGGTTTAACTAAAATAATTACTTGTTTCACTCGATATTATACAAAATCAAAATCTACTCTTATATTACCGTAATATGTTTGTATAAGTATATAAGTGTCATTGGAGGATGTTACGAATACGTTGATATGTATACATAAATAATTTTTTTATATGAAAAACTTTAACGGTGTGAACTAATTTCATATTATAAATTTATATATGTGTTATTTGGATATTTTAAGTATCAAATTATACATTTAAAATAACTTTGCAAATCTAAAATCTGTTTCGTCGTGGAAAATTCCGACGACATTCCGACGAAAGTCAAAAAACCCGTCGGATATCCGTCAGAATATTTCGATGAAATTCCGACGAACTTCAAATCCCTATAGAAACCCCAAAATTATAATATTCTGTCGGAATTTTGTCGGATATTTCAGACGACCTGACTTTCGTCGGTATTTCGTCGGAATTTTCCGATGAAATACCGACGAACATGAAATTATATGTTTCGTCGGTATCTCGTCTGAATGTTGTCAAAGAAAACCGACGAAAATATTGTCCGTCGGAATGTCCGTCAGAATGTTGCGTGGTTTCTGGTAGTGACCTCCTCCTCCGTATAACGTCGTTTAGTTGTTGTTTACCGGAGAAGATAAGAAGTCAGGGACAGAGCTCAGATCCATGTTCCTCAACTGTGTCAACGAACCAAAACCTTGGCCGAGGAAACAAGAATCAGAACCGAAGTCAAAGGCATTGTCGAAAGGGTTTGTGTCGGAATTAGGAACGTTGAGGAGACAAGACTTGTTGTTCGCTGTCAAGAACGAAGGCTGAGATGTGTCGATGCTAAAAGACGAGACGGAGAAGACGAGACGGAGAAGACGAGAGAAAAGAAAAAAAAATAGAATCAATGGTTTGCTGACACGTGTTTCTAAAACCCACTAAAAAATCGGTCACCAAAATTCTAACCTAAGGATCGGTAATATGCATTATATTTAGTTTCCATTTAATTAAATGAGTTATCTCCTAGACTATATTTGCGAAGTGATTTTTCCACATGTTCTCTATACAATCAATTTCACAAAACAAATATAACATGACTACTGAAATTGATGACATGGCTTCAGGAAAATATGACATGGATAATCCCCTAGACTATATTTGCGAAGTGATTTTGCCACATGTTCTCTATACAATCAATTTCACAAAACAAATATGACATGACTACTGAAATTGATGACATGGCTTCCGGAAAAATATGACATGGATAATTTCATTTAATGTTGATTTATATTTTTTGCAAACTTATTAGAATATGATAATAATTCATATATTACATTTAATATTGATATTTCTTTTTGGTAAACTTTTTTTAAATATGGTAATAGCTCATACATCATCTATAAAATAAATATATTCATATATAACATTTCAAATTTTGAAATGTTATTATTTTTGTATAATTATACAATTTGTATTACTAAAACTTTCAAAAATTTCTACAATTTTTTAAAAAATTAAATATCTAACCGTAAAATCATTAGTTTCTTATATATCTGCAAATTTTATAAATATTGTTTAGGCTAAATTTTTGATAATTATACAATTTTTATTAGTTTTATGCAAATTGATTTAATATATATCAAATCTATATTAAATATTAGTAAGAAAATAGTAAAATATATATTTATTTTTAAATATACATTAGATTTAAAAAATTCCTTACAACACCTAATTTTCTTTAAAAACCCGGTTAAGAAACAGGGATAATCATGGTCTAAAAGTAGTCTCGGTGAGTCATGAGCATCGCATGACCATGACGATGATAGTAGGGACCTTACGAGTATAATATGATGGAACTTGGAAGCAGAAAGCAGAGCCGTGCGAGCATTTATGGTTACCCTAAACGAATCATAAAAATCTCAACAATAAAAAATAAAAATAAATATTTTAATAGAGAAGAACATATAAATAATTAAACTAATAAAAAATTGTAATTATACGACAAGATTTTTTGTATTTATTAAAAATATTAATCAAATATTCATCATTAAATATTCTAGTTAATTTTAAGATAAAATAATTAAATTACTCAATGTTTTATGCCATAATCAAACAAAGATAAAATTTGACTAACTTTAGCTTTAATATTTCAAAAATGCATTCAGACCTATAATCACTAATATCTAATTATTTTAGTTATTTAGCAGTTGTTTACATTGTTTCTTACTTAGGAAACTCATGTGTTCGTTAATTATAGGCTCATGTTTTTAATCAAAATTATTATCTTGCTTTTGTTGTATATACTCCAATTCTAGTGGTTATATTATGAATGGTAATAGTCAACAGATGATGCCCTTGGATCTTTATTTATTTTTTGCTGCCATAAGCGAAAGTTTCTTTTTTCAACGCTGTGGCACGGCACTGCTTGGAAGGAGAAACTGATTTCTCAAAAATGCTGTTATTCTCTATAATTTATGTTGTAATTATTTTATTTTTGAGTGATAACATAAAGATACACGCAACACTCAAACATATATGCCCTTTTTTCAAAAAAAAAAAAAAAAAAAAACACTCAAACATATAAAATATATAAACCATGCTTAAGACTCAATGCCCAGTCATCACATATATTTCTCGATGATCTCCCTCAGTGTCTCTACTTCAAGAGCTCCGGGGCGAGTAGCCACTAAGTATCCCCCTTTGAAAACAACGATGGTGGGGAGAGCTCATATGTCCCAACGTGGTGCGATCTCTCGCTCTAAATCAATATCTACTCTGTAAGATTTGAACCTCCCTGCGAATTCCGAGTTCAACTGGTCCAACATGGGACTCATGGCACGACATGGTCCGCACCACTCGGCTGTGAACATAACCATCACCGGGACTTTGGACTCCATAACCAATGAATCCCAGTCTGATTCAGAAACATAGGGGACTATATACAAACCACAATGGATCAAACATAAAGAACGCGATGATTTCATTTTTGTATAGAATATCCCGTTATGTAAGATACTTAATTTTTTTTTTTTTAAGTTGATGATACCTTGTAGCTTAGTGGAGCTGAGCAAATCATTGTTTGATCGAGAAACGGTACTAAACGAGGGAACGTTCAGTTTTAAACGTGGGTTAAGCAAAGACGTCTTATTGATGGTCGGAAAAGCGTTTCGTCGGTTACAAGGAAAGGAAATGCATAACAGAAAGGGTGCCGGAGCTCGAAGAGCTTTACCGGAAAGATACAACACGGCAAGATAATAAAGGTAAAACCCTAATCTAGCCGCCAAGTATGTGTGAATGATTTCGGATCCTCTTTACGTCGCACCCTCCTCTCCTTATATAGCTGACCTAATACTCTTCTGTGACCTAGCTCGCATCGTCTTTGTGGGCTTTTAGCTCGTTGGACCGAGAAGTCCATGTTGCTTCGAGGAGCCGGCGAACCGGGTGCGTTTAGTCGACGTGCGATCGACCAAAACACTCTCGCGTCGCGCCGAGGGATCGGCGCTTCGAGCTGTCAAGCCGAGCTGTTACTGTGCCTTATATGGACCGGGCCGTCTATTCCTCGGGCCTTTGACCTCGACCGCTGGTTCGATCTGGGTCGGACCGGATTAAAACGGGAAGTCGAAGCGACGCGTCGGTTTCGTAGGCAACTAAGTGTTCCTTCGAGGGCCAAATAGGCCCACGTAGGCCTAATGATGACGCCTCGGGGAATGCCCTGAACCTCTCCCTATAAATACCCGTTTACTTCTCGCTCCCTCTATTCTTCTTCGCGTTTTAAGGTACTTTCTCTCTCTTCCTCTCCACTTCTCTCTCTAGGTTGTTGTTGTACTATATATAGCGTTATGTCGTCTGGTGTGAGATTATCTCTTAAGCAGAAACGGAAGGCGGCCGTGACCTCTTCAAGTCCCGCGAGGGATACGAGCGGGGATCCGCTCGAGGAGTTTGAGTTTGTTCATCGCGAGGCGATAATGGATGCCAGAAGCTTGGACGTCCCTCAGAGACTATTGGTTTCCGAGTCGGTGTGCCTTCATGGAGAAGAAGTTAGAGGGGCTCTGACTGAAGCGCAAGTTTGCGCGAGAGATGGTTGGGGAGGCGCGGGAGAGGTGGTTCCTCCCGTTAACTACGTGCCGACGTGCCATTATCCCTAGGGAATCTTCGAGGAGCTTCCTGCTTTGGCACCCGAGCTTCTGCGCTCGCCGGAAGTAAGCGGTCAATCTTGGGAGAACGTTCTCAAGACGTGCTCGACTCCTAGCAGTGTAAAGAGGCTTCTGAGGGAGCGTCGAGGAGTCGGGGTGACTTTCCTAATTCCTTCGGAAAGTCAGAGACCTTGGTCGCCGCCTGTCGGGTTCCACTGCGTTTATGAGTCTTACTTTCAAGACGACACAAATCTCTGGTTTCCGATTCCTCGGTCAGTTATGTCGTATGTGAGGCGCCGAGGTGCGGCGATAAGTCAGTTTCTGAATGGCTTGTGGCGCATCGCGGTCGCCCTGATGGTCATGGCTGCTGAGATAGATGTCACTCTCAGTGTTCGGGCATTCGGGGAGCTGGCGTCTATCAACCCGTTAGATGAAGGTCTCCTGACGATTAAAATGCGGCCGGACTACAATGTGATCGGGGGACATCCTAGCAAGACGCTGGATTGGCAGAGGTCTTATTTTTACGTCAGGTCTGACGACTCTGCCTTCGAAGACCCTCCAGACGAAGATTATCGAATGTTATGGAACACTTTGCTTGGTAGAACACTTCTATTAACCCAAGTTGATGCCTCGGGTACTGATCACCTTTTTTTTTTGTGCAGCCGACCATCTGACTTCGCGTGAGTATCCAGAGGAATTTTTGTCGAGTGCGCGTGCAGTAGCGAGACTCGATCGAGAGCGTTGGGGAAATATCTCTTGGGAAAGGATTTGTCGGTGCATCGACCGGATTTCCAGAAGTAAGTCCGTTTCTCATTTCGGGTTCCCATGACTCTTCGTCTTCCCTTTTCATCGCGAGATTTATGTTTCTAATTTTTGCAGGAGATTGGAATTCAAATTATCTTCCTGCAGCAAATACCGTTTAAGCGACGAATCTCGTTGTTCACCAGAGAAGAGAAGAAGAAGATCACCGAGGCAAAGTGAATGAGAGGGCTGCCAGATCTAAGCGCCATGATGGCCTCCCAGCTAGGACTCCCAAGAATCGGAACGTCCGTTCCTCCTAACGAAACGGTGATCGCCGAGACGAGCGATACGACTCTCCAGCTTCGGGCTCCTTCTCCCGATGCCACTTCCTCTGTTCCCAAGAAAAGGAAGGGTCAGAAGAGATATCGCGATGGTCCTTCTGTTCGTGAGGACCGTGAGACGGTCCCTGGCGATACGATTCCTGATGAGACGGTTGAGCCGTCAAAAAAGAAAAGGAAGAAGAAGCAGTCGAGCGATCAACAATCTCTCGCCGGGGGAAGTGTCGAGGCTCGAGAGATCGAGACTGCTGATCCCGGGGTTCGGGACAGATCAACTGACGAGCCGATTCCTAATTTGGCCTTAGAGGATGATCCTGAAGATGCCTCCCCTGAAGCTTCGCTTCATCTGAAGAAGAAAACGAAGAAGGTGAGTGAGCGAGGAGCGGTTCGTCGTCAAACTTCTTCTGTCGCCGCTGCAAACGTCGCTGGGGCTTCTACTTCGTCGGCTCCCGATACATCAGCTGGCGGTGCTCCGGTCATAAGAAAGACTCCAAGGGTCGAGTTCTCGGACCGCGTCTCATTCGAGTACGACGGACCGACTCCCCTTATCTACGCTCCGAACAAGTGCGCGGAACTGGTCAATCAGATCAAATGTGGACCGAAGCCTCTCTCGTCCGTTGTGGACTTGGTCTCCTAGGACGAGTACATCGATTCTGCTCGTAGTAAACTATTGGTAAGGTTTTATTTTATTTTTGCGTGCATCTCTTTTTCTTTGAGCTTTAAGCGTTTTGCTTCTGTGTTCCATAGTGCGACGGAGTCACGAACTTCTTGGTCAAGAAATACGATACGGCGCTAAAGGAATCGCTCGCGGAGTCGGAGAGTTTGAAGAGGAAGGTAGCGGCCAAAGGTATGAGAAGATGTCTGACAAGAGAGAGCGAGCGATTGCTCGAAGAAAGGCTCAAAAAGAGAGGGCTGACGCAGCTGAGGCTGAGCTTTCCAACGCCCGTTCTACTATCGAAGCTCTGGAGCTGCGAAAGGCCAATCTCATGGAAGAGATGGGAGTTAAGGCCGCAGAGCACAAGAGGGAGTTGGACCGACTCAGGGATTCGCGTGTCTACGAGGTCACAAAGGAGAGGGTGAGGGTTGAAACTGAGATGGTCGCGAAGTGCAATAAGCACTTCAGGAACCTGCGCGATTGGTGGGCTAGTCGCGAGCCATTCGACACGATGCGGCTGCTGCAGAGTCAGGCATTCGGAACCAAGAAATGCCTTGAAGCTTTGAAAGCTGGAGGTCGTGACATTCCTCAGGAGACCATCGATATGTTCGCCGCTCAAGAGAAGCAGTTTGAGCAGGAAGCTTCGAAGCTCAACCCTGGCGAAATCCCTGAAGATGATTTGACCTTATCTCCGCTTAAGCTTGATTCTCAGTTCGTCGAGCGGGTCTTCGTTGGTCTTAACCCGTTCGGGAAAAATGCAAACCTGATCGACCCGAGGACTGCCTCTGCTCTCCAAAGCCCGAATGATCATCTCGAGAGTTTGGTCGTTCCCTCTCGCGCTACTGGAGACGGTATCCCGGAAGATGATGCGCCGACCCTCGATGTTCATGCCGCCGACGAGGGAATGGTCTCTGCGCAGGAAGGACAGGGCTCAGACCACCGTTCTGGAGATCTCTGATTCTTCTGCCGACCGAGAGGAGGAGCAGGACGGGAAATCAGGTCAAGACGATGACGGAGAGGCCTCGAAGGACCAACACAAAGAGAATCCATCCGGAGCCCGTGGGAACGAGGTGACTCCCTATATTGGGAATGAGGGCGTGGAGAAAATGGTGAATGCGGATCCTCCAAGACTATCTGCCGATGGTGATGACACAGCACGGGAGCAGGTTGAAGGTGCCGAGGAGTAGTTCTGTTGTCTCTTTCGAAATTAAACTTTTCTCTTTTGCTGTATTTTGACTCGGCCCGGAGAGGTCTTTGAACTTCGCATTTGGACTTCATCTATCTCTTCTTCTTTTGAAGAAGCCTTTTCTTAGAAACTCTGTTTTAGCCGTTTGATTCTCTTTGATCTCGAATACTCAACAAATCGTAGAATTGCTATCTGGCTTAGAGTCCCTGAAAGACCATAAGAGAGTTGAGACTTTGAATTTCTTTTTAAGAACTTCGTAGGCATCGGTTGCGACAGCGATAACCCGTTGAAGCATGCGATTCACGTCGTTTCGAGACAGCGATATCGCCATCTTTGACGTTCTCTCGTAAAAGTGATAGGTTTAAAGGGCTTGCGACTGTGTGTCGGTAAGCCGTCAGTCGTTTAAGTTCTTTCACTAGTTGGCGCAACTATCTGTGCGCTGACTAGACGCGGGCCAAAGGCAGGCAACTTGGGACTAGAAAATTGGTTCCAGATCTGATTCCAAAGTAATTTCTAAGCATTCAATCGGCCAAACCTTACTTAGTAAATCATGAAACGGATAGGAGTCATCATTTCAGACATATCAGCTAATGCCATGATACGACCAAGTCCCCGCGAGCACGTTTCTGATCATGACATACTCGATGGTGGGATGTGAGTGCCGGTACGTTTGATCGAGAGGCCGGGGAGAGCTCGTGTGGGCATCGCATGAGCGGTGTGGACTTCCCTAGGGAGGAGTTTGTTTTTTTTTGTTACAGCTGGACCCGTTAAGGCTGCCTACGTACCCCCTTTGTGGAGGATCAAGCCATTCGTAGTTCTTTGTTTTTCGAGTAAAAGTGGCCAAAAAAGCGAATTTACTCGTTTTTTTTTTTTTTTTTGAGACGAGTGAACGTGACTGTGTGTCGTTCATTCGCTTGTTTAGCTGTGGAAGCGTCGAAGGTGCTTCGAGTTCCAAGCTCGTGGCACTGCTTCGCAGGTCAAGGTTTCAAGATGGTAGACTCCGGGTTTGACTACCTCGGTGATCTTGTAAGGTCCTTCCCAATTGGCTCTGAGTTTGCCAACCTTCCATTCCTTGGTATTCTCAAACACCTTCCGGAGAATGAGGTTGCCTAGTTCGAGAGGGCGAGACTTAACCTTCTTGTTATAGTAGCTCTCGATCTGATGTTGATAGTTCTGAATGCGAAGTAGCGCTTGGTCGCGTTTCTCTTCGATGTCGTCTAGGGCGTCGAGGAGCATATCATGGTTGAGTTCGACATCCTGTAGGATTTTGGAACGGCGTAAGCTCGCTACATTTACTTCAGCGGGTGCCATTGCTTCGATTCCATACACCATCGAGAAAGGGGTAGCCTTCGTTGCTCCACGCGGAGTTGTTTTATGGGACCACATGACTCCATCTAGTTCATCGGCCCAGCAACCCTTCTTCAAGTCGAGTCGATTCTTGAGGCCGTAGACGATTGTTTTGTTAGTAGACTCGGCTTGACCGTTACTCTGCGGGTTTCTCGGTGCTGACATGTTGAGACGGATTCTCCACCTGTCGCAGAACTCTCTGAAGTTACGCGAGATAAACTGAGATTCGTTGTCAGTGATTATCTCGTAGGGGAGTCCGTGCCTGCAGATGATGTTTTTCCAGACGAACTTCTGTACCTCCTTATCCGTGATGTTAGCGTAGGCTTCTGCTTCTACCCACCTGGTGAAGTAATCCGTGAGGGCCAAGATGAATCTCTTCTGTCAAGAGCTCGGCGTTGGCCCGATAATGTTCACTCCCCATCGCATGAAAGGGTATGGCGCAGTCAAGGTATGGAGTAATTCCATCGGACTGTGGATGGTTGAAGCGTGTCGCTGGCACTTGTCACATTTCTGAGCGTAGGATTCACAGTCTGCGTTCATTGTTGGCCAGTAGAAACCGAGGTTCTTCACTTTCAATGCGAGAGCTCGCCCCCCGAGTGATTGCCTGATGCGCCTTCATGCGTTTCGGCCATGATGAGTCTTGTTTCGTCGCCGAAAATGCATTTAAGGAGCACCTTTATTGCAGTCCATCGATGGAGTTCTCCGTCCATGACGACGTAATGCGCGCCGTGCCGCTTGAGTCGTCTTGCCTCCCACTTCTCGGTAGGTAATTTGCCATCAGCTAAGTAAGAGATGAATTACTTTCGCCAATCGTTGAACTGACTTCCTGTTGCGCGAGGTTCCGCTTCATCGATATGCATTGCGTCGGTGACGGATGATGTGATGGCTAGCTGCTCAGTTGTTTGACTGATGCTTGGTTTCTCGATCTTGTGTATTGGGATCGTTCTCTTTACTTGGTCGTGCAATTTGCTTCCGAGGGCTGTGAGGGCGTCTGTGCATATGTTCTCTCCACAGGGGACCTTCGTGAGTTCAAAGAACTCAAAATCTCGTGTGAGGTCCTTGACGAGCTTTAGGTAAGCGTCCATTCTATCGTTCCTGACATCGTAGTCGCCGAGATATTGGCTTACTACGAGTTGGGAATCAAAATACGCGCTGACTCATTTGGCTTTAACTGCTTTAGCGAGACGAAGGCCCGCGATGAGGGACTCGTATTCGGCTTCATTGTTTGATGCGATGAAGCCAAAGCTGAACGACTGTCGGATTAGCTCGCCTGTAGGTGACTGTAGTTGCACACCTGCCCCGAACCTTTGTTCGTAGATGATCCATCTATGTGCAGTATCGAATTTTGGCTAGGTAGGATTAGATCATGTTCGAGCTCTGGCGTTAACTCGATCAGGAAATCAGCGAGGACCTGCGACTTGGCTGCGGTGCGATTCTTGTACACTATGTCGTGCTCGCTTAGTTCCATTGCCCACTTGGTTAACCTTCCTGATTGGTTGGTGTTTTGCATCACCGTCCTGAGGGGCTGGTTGGAGAGTATCTCGATCGTATGCGATTGGAAGTAAGGTATAAGTTTTCTCGCCGAGGTTACGACGGCCAAAGCCATCTTCTCCAGGGTTGGGTATCGCGTTTTCGGTTTGGTCATGCGCTTGCTAATGTAGAAAATGGGCTTTTGTTTGCCTCGGTCTTCTCGGATGAGAACGCTACCGACCGCTGAGGAAGTGACGGCGATGTATAGGGACAGGGTGTCGCCGGCTTCGGGCTTCGACAGAACCGGAGGCGTTGTTAGATAATGCTTGAGCTGATTGAACGCTTCATCCCAGACGAACCTTTTGTTCCCTCGCAAAAGTTCATAGAAAGGGAGGCATTTATCCGTAGATCTTGAGATGAACCTGTTGAGGGCCGCAATCCTTCCTGTTAGACGCTGGACTTTTCGACTGTTCTTCGGGCTCGGAAGGTCTAGGATCGCCGTTATTTGCTTGGGGTTCGCTTCAATGCCTCGCTGGGTGACAATGTAACCCAGGAACTCACCCGAGGTGACGCCGAAGGTGCATTTCGTCGGGTTGAGCTTCATTTCGTATTCGTTCAGTGTTTTGAAGCACTCTCGCAAGTGGTCGAGGTGGTCTTCAGCGCGAAGTGATTTGACCAATATGTCGTCGATGTAAACTTCCATAGTGTTGCCAAGTTTATCAATGAATATTCGATTGACCAGATGCTGGTATGTCGCTCATGCGTTCTTTAGGCCGAAAGGCATGACTTTGTAGCAATACTTCCCCTATCCGTTATGAAGGCCGTCTTCTCGCGATCCTCCGTGTACATCAAAATTTGATTATATCCCGAGAAGGCATCCATAAAGGTTAAGAGTTCATTACCGGCTGTTGATTCTACCAAGAAATCGATGTGAAGGAGAGGGTAGTTGTCTTTTGGACATGCTTTGTTTAGATAGCTGAAGTCGACACAGATGCGCCACTTTCCATTCTTCTTCTTTACTACCACAGGGTTTACCAGCCACTCTGGGTAACGAATCTCGGCAATGAAACCTGCGTCGAGCAGCCTGTCGACCTCCTCATTCACGGCTTTAGACCATTCGGGCCCGAGCTTCCGTCTTTTCTGTCGGATAGGTTTGAACGTCAGATCAACGTTCAACTCGTGGGATGCTACTACTGCGTTCACTTTGAGGAAGGAGATTATCTGTGATTGCATCTCGTCGGAGAGAAAGGGTCCAACACGCACGGCCTTTGACGGGTCAGCTTCATCAATGGGAACTTCACGGATTTCCTCCTTTTGAGGATAGATCTTATGGATGGGTTTGGTAACTGAGTTGACGAGAGAAACTGACTGTTGTAGCTTGACTGCGGCAATAAGCAGCTCTCTCGCTGCGCGCTGGTCTCTCTACAGATCATCTGTGTTGTGCCATCCTTTCCAGGGAATTTAAGACACTGGTGATAAGTAAGGGGAATGGCCTTCATGGAGTGCAACCAAGGGGTGCCGTGGATAGCGTTGTAAGGCGCCTTTACCCGAATGACGGAGAACTTTACGGTTCGGGTTACGTCCCCAACATAAAATGGGACACATATTGTCCAGATCATTTGTTCCAAGGAACCGTTGAACCTGGTAAGAGTGCGTGAAGAGGGCTTCATGTAGCGTAAGTCGACTCCCATTTTGTCGAGCGTATCCCTAAAGATTAGGTCGACCGAGCTGCCAGTGTCAACGAAGACCTTTGTGACCTGGCATTCACCAATCCCAATATCAACGAGGAGTGGATCATTATGCGGCATGCTGATGCCGCGAGTGTCAGCCGCTGAAAAAGAGATCTGATGGTCAGCCTCGACTTGTGAAGGCCATTTTTGCGCGGTGACGGCTTGTCGTCGGGAATCCTTTATTGTTTTTCGGTTTCTACGGGGGAGATTCTATCTCGATTTTTCCACTGGCTATCGACTCTTAGAAATGTCCATAAAGTACCTTGCAATCCTTCGTGTCGTGGGACTTGACCTTGTGATACGAGCACCACCTTTTAGGCTCGACAGCATTTGAGCTCGTTGGTTTGGAGGAACTGGATGTCTTCTGTGCGGTGTCTCGATCCCAATGATTCCATCCCTTCTCTCGCACGACAACTACGGAGCCTGAGGGCTCTTCTTCGTCCACTACGTTCATGTAACCTTTTTTTTTGTTGGGTTTCCCGCCTGCAGAATGCTGGCGAGGCTCCTGACGAGTGTCTTTAGTTCGGGCGGGCGTTTGTTTTCCCGCCGCTTCTTTCGCTGCCTTCGCCCTGGTGTCTTCTTCCATACGGATGAAGTTGTTGGATCGGACGATAGCATCTGGTACGGATCTCGTCGGATGCCGGCAGAGGTCAGCTCGGAATGGTGATTTAATATGGAGGGTGTTCATCAACGATTCTACAGCTATGTGATCTGGTACGTCGACCTTCGAGACGACATATTTAAACTTCTCCATGAAATCCCTCAGGCTTTGCCCATTAGCGTGGTTGAGATTCCAGAGATCTGTAGCTGTGGCTTCCTGACGAGTAAACATGATATAGTTCTTGAGGGAAGCCGTCGAGAGGTCGTGAAAGCTGCTGACGGAGTTCTCTTGGAGGCCAGTGAACCAGTTGAGAGCAACTCCTTCTAGGGTTTCGACGAAAAGCTGACAAAAGCCGGTGTCTTTTTCTTCGCCAGAGAGGTTTGCGCGTCGCATCGCAATGTTGAAGGACGTGATGTGGGCAGAAGGGTTGGAAACACCGTCGAAGGTCGGAAGACGGAGCTTTTTCATCTCTCGGAGTCGAACCTTCATTATTTTTTTCTGTGAACGGCGTTCGGAGAGATTCTGCGAGGACACGCTCGATTTGTGGAGCGGACATCGTTACGTTGTGAATCTTGGAGTTTATTTCGAGCACTGATTGCTTTAACGCGGCGAGTTTGTTTATGGTCTGTGCGTCAAGACCTCCAAGGGTTTAGCCATATTGCCGTCGTTGACATCTTGATCTTCAGTGTGCGCCGCTGTCGCGCCGGTCGCTCTATCTGTATTAAACAGATGTCTTCAGTACTGCGCCATCGAAGCTTCCACGTTCGCAGCGAGAGGGGCTAAGATTTTTGCGAGCGCCGCGATTTGGTCGGTCGCCGCCTTCTGGGTGGCGTCCTGCTGTGCAAGGCGCGCCATGTTAGTTTCTATGGATGCGGGTGGTAGCGGCGCCGGAGTCGCAGGAAAGGACGCATGCGTCGTTTCGGGAACTTCACGCTCTTCTCCAGAGGAAGAGCCGTCTTTGCTCGTCGTCATCTTGTTGACGTTACTTTGCATGTGGCCCCACGGTGGGCCCCAACTGTTTGATCGAGAAACGGTACTAAACGAGAGAACGTTCGGTTTTAAACGTGGGTTAAGCAAAGACGTCTTATTGATGGTCGGAAAAGCGTTTCGTCGGTTACAAGGAAAGGAAATGCGTAACGGAAAGGGCGCCGGAGCTCGAAGAGCTTTACCGGAAAGATACAACACGGCAAGATAATAAAGGTAAAACCCTAATCTAGCCGCCAAGTATGTGTGAATGATTTCGGATCATCTTTACGTCACACCCTCCTCTCCTTATATAGCTGACCTAATGCTCTTCTGTGACCTAGCTCGCGTCGTCTTCGTGGGCTTTTTGCTCGTTGGGCCGAGAAGTCCACGTTGCTTCGAGGAGCCGCCAAACCGGGTGCGTTTTGTCGACGTGCGATCGACCAAAAACACTCTCGCGTCGCGCCGAGGGATCGGCGCTTTGAGCTGTCAAGCCGAGCTGTTACTGTGCCTTATACGGGCCGGGCCGTCTATTCCTCGAGCCTTGAGGGATGGTCGAATCCAGCCCCTACAATCATCAGAGTGTAGTGGGGATGACACATATGTCTTGATCAAGGCACCGGACTCTGAGCAGATCCCAACACTAAACCCTAAACACACAAAGCACATAACCGTTATTACCAAACGGTTCAAATCCCTAATTTCATCCATCAAAATCAGTGCTCTCTCTGTCTCTCTCGTTGTGACTTCTCTTGTTGGCAACAAAAACCCTCGTTTTATAAGCGTCTTGAAGGCTAATGAGATAATGGCACCAAGATCTCAAATCTCTCTCACACAATGGATAGAGAACTTTCTGAGGCATGTATCACGTTCTGAGGTCCTAATTAAACGCTGTCCAAATTGAATGCATTTATGATTAAAATAATAATATTGCCACGTTCACTTTGTAGTCTTATCTTCTTCTTGTTTTTAAAAAGTCTTTTTTTTTTAAAGATGCACTTGATATTTTTTTTTTTTTTTGTCAACGCACTTGATATATATAGTTTGAGATATATTGTTTTGGTCAAAAATAAAATAAAAAAATGAAGTGATGACTGGTATGTAATTACATAAGCGAATCAAATTGATAAAAAATAAATCAATTACTTAAGAGTTTTAAATAATAACTCACAAGCAAAGATGTTTTTATTACAATAGCTTACAATATACTATTCAAATGAAATGACAACCATAATTTTAAGGGGTTTTTGCCAAAACTAACCCACAACTTGATTTTAACCCCAAACTTATACCCAAACTTGAATCAAATGCAAAACTAACCTAAAAGCCTAATGAAATTACAGCTCAGCCCTTTGTGACCAAACAAAAAAACAGAAGCCATTTTTACGAATATAGCCCTAGTAAATCGTCTGAGTCGTCTGAGATGTTGGAAGTCGTCTGGACGACTGAAGTGTAAGTTGTCTGGTACCGGTTTATTTTAAAAATAATTTATAAATCTTGTAAAAAAATATTTTGATGCGTGAAAAATAAAAATCAAGTAATTATAAACAGTTTTAAGTGATATAAATTAAGATATGATAAAATTGATTTGTTTTGAAGATAGATGAGTGGAAGTAGTGAATCATGAAATACTTTGGTTTAGGAGTTTGGCAAACATATGTTGTAGTATTGTATGTATTGTTAGGGTTAGATTTTGGAAAACTAAAATGTTTTTTTCAAAAATTAGTTTTCACCTATATGTGTTTATTTATGTGTATAGTAAACACTTTTCAAGTTTGATTTGATTTTATGAAATCTTTAATTAGATAATTAAGTTTAGGGGTTATGTTTAGGGTGTGGACGACTTATATTTCAGTCGTCTGTTGAATAATTTACTCGGACGACGTATATTTTAGTCGTCTGTTGAATAATTTACTCGGACGACTTACATTTCAGTCGTCTGGTGAAGAAATTAAAACAGATGACTTACATGTAAGTCGTCCAAATATTCCCGCCTAAAATTTTTTTAAAAAATTATTTTTCCGCTTAAATAATTTAAACCAGACGACTTACTTGTAAGTCGTCTGGAAAGTCTTCTATTTTAGTTTCCCGCTAAAAATATTTAATTTCCCGCTAAAAATATTAAACTCTTCTGGACGACTTACATGTTTTAATTTCTTCACCAGACGACTGAAATGTAAGTCGTCCAGGAAGTCGTCTGAGTAAAAAATATTTAATCTAATTGGATTTTTTGTCTCCCTATATAAAGAAAAATTTACACATTTTCTCTCCTCCTCTCAAATGGCTGCAACAAAAATGTAATGTTCATCATTCTAAAACTCTCCAACCTCTCTCTAATCTCTTTGACTTGAAAACACCAAACTTTATATGAATTTTTCAGTTTTGTCTCATGTATTTCTTACTAATCTATCTCTTTTACAGGTTTTTAATCAAATGGTACTCATCTTCCATTAATTTAAAGGTAAATCTATTAATTTTAGATATGTATTTTTGTGTGTTCTATAAATGTAGATTTATCTAATCTTCCACTCATTTTCTCTATTTTTAAGTCATTTGAACTTTTTTGGATATGCAGGTTTTTCAGATCTGGATTTGATATGCAGGTTTTTCAGATCTGGAAGACTTCTTGGACGACTTACCTGTTAGTCGTCTGGAAGTCGTCTGGAAGTCGTCTGGACTTCTTGGAAGTCTTCTGACAAAGTCGTCTGGACTTCCAGGAAGTCGCCTGGACTTCCAGGAAGTCATCTGGACTTCAGGGAAGTCGTCTGGACTTCAGGGAAGTCGTCTGAACTTCATGGAAGTCTTCTGATGAAGTCTCCCTTTCATAATAGATCTGAGCGTTTTGGTAAGTTCTTATGTCTGATTTTTCTTCATTTGGGAACTTCTTGTTGTATAAAGTTCTTACCTTTTTCCCAAACTAAAACTCTCCAAACCCACTCTAATCTCTTTGACTTGAAAACACCAAACTTTATATAAATTTTCCAGTTTTTTCTCATGTCTTTCTTACTAATCTATCTTTTTTGCAGGTTTTTAATTAGATGGTACTCATCTTCCACTAATTTAAAGGTAGATCTATTATTTTTAGATATGTATTTTTGTGTGTTCTGTAAATGTAGATTTATCTAATCTTTCACTCATTTTTTCTGTTTTTAAGCCATTTGAACGTTTTTGGATATGCAGGTTTTTCAGATCTGGATTTAATATGCAGGTTTTTCAGATCTGGAAGACTTCTGGGACGACTTACCTGTTAGTCGTCTGGAAGTCGTCTGGACTTCTTGGAAGTCTTCTGACAAAGTCGTCTGGACTTCCTGTAAAGTCGTCTGGACTTCCTGTAAAGTCGTCTGGAAGTCGTCTGAACTTCCTAAAAGTCTTCTGACAAAGTCGTCTGAACTTCTTGGAAGTCGTCTGGACTTCTTAAAAGTCGTGTGGTCTTGTCTACTCAAGTGGAATCCAAGCTTGTCTTTGTAGAGGAATGATCTATAATAGTTTTGTTTGTGGTCTGTTTTGTGAATTGCATGTCTACTCTTTTAGTTGTGAATTTTTTGTAAAATCAGTAATAATGTTTTCCAAGATGTATTAAATGTGCTAACAATGTGTTTACACATTTACAAATCAATGAAATAATAGACTTCAATAGCCTTTTTCTTATCTTTGGATCTCTCATATGCAATAATAAACTCCAATGGCCTTTTTCTCATCTTAATAAACAAGAATGTTGGTAGCTTTATACTGATACAACATTTTAAGAAATATTTTAACCCTTCTTCCAACTCATAACAATAGTCATCATTATTGTCTATAACAATAATACTTAAGAGATGGAAACAAACAATAGTAACTAGTCAAAGCATATCATATTTTATTATAAGTTTGCGTTGAAAAACTTAGTCAAATTTAGTAAAACTAAGGGAGAGAACATATTTTGTAAATATGAGTTTTACATATCTTGAAGTTACTTATCACTCTTAAAAATACAAGTTATTCAAAAACTAACGTAGAAGACTTAAAAACTAGCGGAGAAGACGCGGACGACTTCAATCTAAGTTGTCCAGACGACTAAACTATACGTCGTCTGGTCAACACAGAGGTTATTTTTGCAATTGACTTTGAAATCTGTTATTTCGGACGACTGAAAAATAAGTCGTCTACTATTGTTTGGCTAAAAAAAACTCCAAAAAAGCTAGACGACTTACATTTCAGTCGTCATAGGTTAGTTTTCATTTGACTGGATAATTTCAAAAGTTTGACTTTTCTGGACGACTTACATTTCAGTCGTCTAGTGAAAATTAAAATAATAATATTTTTTTAAAAGTAGACGACTTACAGTTAAGTCGTCATAGGTTAGTTTTGCAATTGAAAAAAAAACTTCAAAATTTAATTATACACAGACGACTTATACTTCAGTCGTCCACGAGATGACTTACTTGTAAGTCGTTCAGGATTTACGAGGTTTGACCAGAATCTCAGAAAAAAATCCTGGACGACTTACAAGTAAGTCATCTCGTGGACGACTGAAGTATAAGTCGTCTGTGTATAATTAAATTTTGAAGTTTTTTTTTCAATTGCAAAACTAACCTATGACGACTTAACTGTAAGTCGTCTACTTTTAAAAAAATATTATTATTTTAATTTTCACTAGACGACTGAAATGTAAGTCGTCCAAAAAAGTCAAACTTCTGAAATTATCCAGTCAAATGCAAAACAAACCTATGACGACTGAAATGTAAGTCGTCTAGGTTCTTTGGAGGTTAATCTCTAACAAATCATCACTCTGGGTCAGATGGATTCACTCCACACTCCTTAAGAATGAGTCTATTTGGTCTGTCAAAGATAATGATCAAAAAGGTTCATGGATGTGGCGAAAAATTTTGAAAGTTCGAGGGCTGGCTCGGGAGTTCTGTAAAGTTGAAGTTTATAATGGGAAAGGGACATCTTTCTGGTATGACCAGTGGTCTCCTTTAGGCTGCTTGATGGATATGTTGGGAGCAAGGGGTCAGATCGATACGGGAATACGGCAACATGACACGGTGCATACTGCGAGGACAAAACGTAGAAGAAGAGTCCACCGCTCAGCGGGTCTGATTCAAATTGAGAACCAGCTCCAGTGTTTATCTCATTCTGAAGAGGAGGATGTTGTCCTTTGGAAAGGGAAACAAGATATTTACAAAGATCAGTTTCTTACTTCAGAAACTTGGAATCACATCAGAACTAAAAAAGAAAAGGTCTCTTGGCACAGAGGAATCTGGTTCACTCATGCTACACCAAAGCACAGGTTTTGTACTTGGCTAGCTATTCGCAATCGGCTCACTACGGGAGATAGGATGGTCGCCTGGAACGCTGGGATTGATGGGACCTGTGTTCTATGTATGCAGCAGCTGGAAACGAGAAACCATCTATTTTTTGGCTGCGATTACTCCTCATCACTATGGTACAAGCTGATGAATGTTTTTATGGGAAATGGTTACTCAGAAGAGTGGATGGATGTCGTACGCTTCATACAGAAACCAAACCTGGATCGAACCAGAAGCTTCCTTGTTCGTTACGTTTTTCAAGCTACAATCTACATGATTTGGCGTGAAAGAAACTGCCGCAGGCATGGTGAGAGGCCGCGATCTCCTGCAGTTCTCTTTGCCATGATTGACAGACTGGTCAAGAACAGAATTATGTCCATTCGAGCACAAGACAGGAGACTTGATTGTGCTTTCCAACTTTGGATTGGAGCTATACAAGCTTGATTCTTTATTAGGTTTTTTGTTTGCAATTTTAATATGCTAAAGTGGCTCTTGCTGTAAAAAAGTACATTTTTTATTTGAATCAAATTTAACATTTTATTCAAAAAAAAAAAAAAAAACAACCACGAGGACGAAGAGAGGTCGAGAGAATGTGCCATTTGTCTCAGTGGTTATGTTGTGAATGAAGAATGCAGAGTGTTTCCGGTTTGCAGACATATGTATCATGCGGTTTGTATTGATGCCTGGCTCAATAATCATCTCACTTGTCCTACTTGCCGTAATGATTTGCCAGATTCATGACCATGGCAAGCCTGTTTTGGATTTGTCGAAAGCTGTACATATATATTTTACTCTTCTTCAAGATATCTTTAAATCCAAAAATCCACTTGCTAATTTTATTCTTCACCTTCATGTGCTTTGCAAATGGCGAGTTTAGTCAGAAACAGAGGACACGTCTCCTGCAAAAACAGAGGAATGGCTTGACCTTTTATTAGTTCTATAATCATTACTATATAGTCTGAGTCAAGATTACAATCTAAAATTAATCAACGAAAACATATACTAACAATACATAAGTCATAAAATTTCATCATCAATTAAAATGTACATATGAAAACTAACTCTTAAGTTTTTCAAAGAAAAAAAAAACTAATTCGAAGTTTCTCAATTAGGCATGGACGGATTCAATTCTTATTTAGTTTGGTTGGTTTGATTTTTCTTTTTAATAACGGTTCTGGTATTTTTAAAATTCATTTTAGGTTCAATTCAGTTTTTTCAGCGAACAAAAATTAGGAAACATGTTAATATTTGAAAATTCATGTTAATTTCGGTTTTTGCATAATTTTGGAGTTTCAGATAAAAATCCGCATTAAATATTGAATAATCTGGCTAATTTCAGATTTTTTAGATAAAAATACTCATAAAATTCAAATATTATATCATTTTAAGCATTGAAGGATTTAAATATTCAGTTTATAATACTTAAAACATTTGATGATTCCAAAACTAAATATAACTAATATTTTAAATAAATAAATTGTATTCAATTTTTGGATACCCATTCAGTTTTAATTTCGGTTAGAATTAGATAAATGCCAAGGGCCTATTCTCAATAATATTCATCATAACATAAATTATCACAAATTTGGGGAAAACAACAAAAATTACTTTTCCTATTTCCCTCTACTTCCAAATTATTATTTATTAGAAACACATGAGAAACAAAACGGTGGCTTTGGCTCACCTAACGGATCTGCTTCTCTTACGGTTTCCTTTGATACTCTCTGCGTTAGCATTGTTCTCAGGAAGTGGTTTGGGCTTTTCTTCAAGCTCCTTCACTCCCAACTTAACGAGTTCATCCACAACTGTCTTCATAAAGGCAGCCACATCGTTCCTAAACTTCTTGGAACCGCTCTCACTAGTCTCTTCAATGTCTTGGACGCCACCTTTCACTATAGAAGCAACGGGAGCTCCGTCTTTATAAGCATTGCACGCTTTCACTATGTCAAGTGCCCTCACAAAGTAATGGCTACGAACAAACTCTTCAAAGTGCTGCACATATGAAGACATGGCAGTGTTAAAAGTTTTTAAGTAATAAGTAATCAGGTTTAGACTAAGTTATGTACCTTGGGTGGGTTTCTCATGCTGTAAACCATGGTCCTCAACGACAATATGAACACGTTCTCACTGTAAACTTTGGAATGAGCCTCGCCTGATGGAGTCCCCATGGTCATCTCGTAGCCAGGTTCGTTGAAGTATGGTTTTTGATTCAAGATGAGAGCTTGGATTGAGACAAGAAGCTGTAACATTGTGGACTCCTTTGGGAGCCATTTCTCCCTTGAGTTACCAGTCCATGTACCGAGAAGACTCAAACATACTTTACCACAGTTGTATAGATTAGGGTTGATTCTAAGCCCACCAGAATGGTAATGAACTTTCTGTCAACAATAAATAGAAACCTCTCCACAGTCATCATTGATGATTCCAAAAAAACAACAAAAACAGTAATATATGTTGATAACATACTGGTGGTGCTGAAGGATAGCTATCAGGGAACTGAATATCGAAAAAGAAAAGACCGTCATGGTATGGAGTTCCCTCAGCTCCGATGATCACAGCCCTCAAAAGATCCATTCTTGATTCACAGGCTCTCACAAATATAGTCTCTGCTTGCACAAAAAAAAAAAGAGTGAGACTTAAGAACAAATGTAGCAAGCATTGATATGCATTAGTACAACACACCAACCTGGCAAATCATTCTCAAGAATCTGCCAATCTGCTTGAACCTTCTTCACCCAATTCTTTGAGTGCTGTTAAGATTAAAGAGAGGCATCATGAATATCAAAGAAACAACCCCTGAGATGATAAAGTTTCAACAGTGTTCTAAAAATCAGTCTAGGCGCCCGCCTAGTTGACAAATCGGGCCTGAACGAAACGATTTTTCCAAAAAAAATTTAAAATAATACGGCGCTTAATCATCACCTGCTTTGAAGCTTTCCCCTTAGAAGCATAGTGATGGTCTGAGAAGTCCTCAACAGTTTCAAACCTTTTAAAGCTCTTCAGAAAGTCAGCCTGAGCTGAAGGAACAACCTCAGCCGCTAGAGTCTTGGAAGAGCTACCAGAACCATCAAGTTTAAAAGATCTTGAAGGAGGAGGAGCTGGCACCATCACTATATCAGGAGCCTGAGGTAGAACCATAGTGGATGATGAAACCGAAGAGTAGCTGCTAGTTTGAGGGAAAGCCAAACCAGAGAAGAAATCCCATGACTGAGGAGTCTCCATAGATGTGTTCCAAACAGCTTCCGTGGAGCTGCTTCTACTCCCCTTCGAATCAGGAAACCCCCAAGGCTGAGTAGTGGACATGAACACTTCTACATCGGTTGGGAAGTCCTGAGAGTTTAGAACGGCTTGAAACATGGAGTAGTCGTCAATGTCCACATGCATCATTCCATTATCGACATGATTAAACAGGTTATAATCATAAAAGGACCCATCTTGTATAGCCTTCCCTTTGTTCTTCACATCAACAAGACTATTGTTGTTGTTGTTAACAACACCACCACTGCGGAACTCGTATTGCTCCACATCGATCACTTCAGGAATCACAGCCTACACCAAGATAAAAGGACCAAACTTTACTATCAACTAGGAGTTGATAAACAAACCAAAACAGAGAAACACTTGAAACTGTAAGAACACAATCAAAACCCACATAAGCCCTAAACCACTGAGATAACAGAGATGATCATCACGCAACAAGGAAGCCCTAAAAAGGACAAAAGTTCACTTTCTTTCCGAGGTAAAACCAGTAAAATTGAGCACAGTCGAAACAGATTGATCTCATAATTGTCGATGATTAAAGAAGATAAAGATCGAACCTTTCTGGGTTTACGAGTTCTTGAACCGGAAGGGAACAGAGGAGGAGCGATCTCCACCACGTCGGGCTCCATATTATATTTTTTTGAAGATTTTATCAAAATCCCTTTGAATGCTCTCTTTTTATAACAAAACGAGAGTCCAATTCCTTGTTAATGTCTTAATTACTTTCTTTAATTAGGATTCGTCCATTTTTGGGTTTAAATGTTTTTAAGACAATTAAAGACTTAGAACACAAGGTCTCTGCGTGTGGACCCCACTGAAACTGAACATTAATTTCCCATATTTTGCTGACGTGGCTGAATCGACGGTCGTGATGACGCCAAGAGGGCGAGGAGGTCAGGAATCTACACCGTTGGATATGAGAACTTACGGTTTTAATTTGTCTTTATTTAATCTCTGATACACAGAGCAATCCTTCCTAGTCCTACTCCTAGCTAATCAAAAAGAAGATAAGATAATCTTTAACAAGAATACATTAATAAAATAAATAAACAATTATTACTTTCTAAAGTAATAAATAAATAAACA
This sequence comes from Brassica napus, assembly GCF_020379485.1. NCBI lineage: Eukaryota > Viridiplantae > Streptophyta > Magnoliopsida > Brassicales > Brassicaceae > Brassica > Brassica napus. The sequence goes on from NC_063449.1 coordinate 9,716,967, forward strand.
AGTTGGACTTTGACCAAAAAAATTACAAGTTTTAAAAAGGAAGTTGGAGATATAAGAAATCACTGATAAATGTGAGTAATTGAGTACATATATAGTTTTGATTTGATCTTGACCAATGTAACCCTTTCTGTTTGCTCTGTTATTACATGACTTGTTGTGTAAGTTCAGAAAAACAAAATCAACAATCTATTGTCACTAATCATTTCCTCACTCCATGACATTTGTCTTTAAACAATTCTCAAACTTTGAAACCCTCTGACCGAAGACACATACGATGAGCTTCGATCCATTTCGTGCAGGCAGATTCACCGTTTTCTACAATGCACTCATCTCTTAGCTTCTTTGTATCCGGACAAGCACAACATATCCTCTTCTTTGGCTTTGTTTCGGCGGCAGCCACATCTTTGCTTGGCTGGCTCAGGGAACACGCCCTCTCTTGTGCTTGTAAACCACTCATCCTGCAATCACATTCTCACAATGTTACGCCATGAAAATTCCAAAAAGACACAGTCAACAATAACCAAAGAGTAAACGAAACATTTAAACAAGGTAACATAGGTTAAGCTTATCAGGGTAGATCAGTACACGTGAAACATTAAACATTTGAAAAATAAATCCAATATACAGTAAAACACTAATCAACTGAAAAGGTCTTCTAACATAGCTTATTTTTGTTACTGGTTACACCAAGTAGTTTTAAACCTCACAGAACCTTGATTAACAACTAAACCAATTGAAATGGTCTCCTAAGTTAAAATCAAGTTACTCTGAAAATTGTTAATATCAACAATGCAATATCATCAAAAGTTAACTAACTTGGTTCAAGCAAGTAACTAAGCCAGATAAGGGTCGACAGCAGATGGGGATAAAGCTTCACGACTGCCTAATAAAGAATCAATCTTTGTCGGTGATTGATAGATTCAGTAATCCGGAGCATCGATAAATCAAATCAGGCAAAACCCTTTAAAGACATTGGTCGGAACTTAAAACCCAGAGTCTCAAATTACGAAATCTCATTACTCATATGAATAAAAATTCAGAAACAAATTTAACTAAAACTCTAATTCTATTAAACGAACGAACGAGCAAGCAGGCGAACAAACAATCATCGGTAGAAAAATGGAAGCCTTTTTTCTAAAATTCAATCGCACCGTCTTTGAATATGATCTTAGAATTGGAGAAAAAAAACAGATCAAGACAAGAAGCTTCGGAGATTAATAAACAACTGACCTTTGATCGGCTTAAAGGAGGAGGAGTCGAGCAGCGGAGAACCAGAGAGAATCTTCGGGAGAAAAAGAAGAAATGAGAACTGTAATTAGAAGCTTTACCAGAAGTACAGTTAAAAATAATTTAATATATACCCAATAATTTAATAGTTAATGGGCCCTAAATGGGCTATTCAAGCCAGTATAGTTTTTTTTTCCACAAAAGACAACATGAGTCTACTAATTTTATTGACAATCAAAGAAAGAATCAACAAGGGATTGATTCGTGAGTATTTTACAAGTGGTGTAAAGTTTTCCACAGCCTAAATAATATAATATTTAAAGCACAATTTTTTTCCAATGATGATTTTTAATGATTTTTAAAGCTATAATTTTTTTTCTTTTCTATGGCTGTTCGAAATTAAAATTGCTGAAACACTTATATTTGGGTTTAGAAAATTTATATGTATATCACTAAAAAGTTTCAAATCTAAAACTGAAATCTTACTGCAAAAATATTTATAGTCACTTCAAAACATATATATATAATAGAAACTCTATAAATTAATACATAATGAATTAATAAAATAAATTTATTAATAACTTTTGTCGGTTCTAGGTTAAATAAATTTAACATATGACGCAAATTGATAAAATAATAAGATAATAATTTTAGAAGATTACATATGTATATAATCTCATTATAATCATAAATTAATTCATTATATATGTAGTTTATATAAAGATAATAATATATTGTATTGTTTGTTTTATATTTACAGTGAAATATATTTCTATTTTTCTTAAGATTTCATAATATATGGATGATAATTAATAAATACATATCAAACATTTTAATTATAGGTTACATATTTCATAAACTTTAAACAATAAAAATTATTAAAGTTAAATTCATAAAAAAATGAATATATAAACAGTGAAATCAAATATTTTTCTTGTTTCATAAAAACATATATTCTAAGATATATAAATCTAGAAAATGATTTTTATAAATTAATAAAATATTAAAAATTTGTTTGAAATACACTAACTTATTACTATTCTCAAAAATACACTTAATAAAAAATACTCTAATATTTGAGTTTACGGTTTAATGATTATTTTTAGTATTTATGGGGTAAGGTTAGATTTATAAAATTTTATAAATAATTTTAAACATCTATAAATGATTTAGGAGATTTAATTTTATCCTTTTCATAATAAATTTAAAGTATTTATGAAAATAATTAGAGAAATTGCCTAAGATATTATTTTTTAAGTTTTTGTCACAAAAATAGCTATCAATGAGAAAAATGACTAAAAGAAGTTTTACTAGAAGGTAAAAGTATATTTTTACCCTAGGGTTAACTAATCTAGATTTAATATTTAGAGTTAATCGGTGGAGTTTTTTTTTAGAAGGTTTGTTAAAAAAAAAAAGAGATGGGGTTTTAGGGATAAGATTTCAAATTTTAAAAAAAAAAAATAGTAAAAATTTCAAAATACAAAGGGATTATTTTTTTCATTTTCTTTTTTGATAACTATTTTTTGTGACAAAAACTTAAAATAGCTATTTGAGAGAATTGTCCAAATAATTATCATTTAAATATAAATTTGAAAAATGATATAAAATTTGAATTAAAATTAGAATTTTCTTAAAATATTACAGTTTCAATAATATTAATTTATAGAGATTTTACTGTGGTTTTAATTCTACGTCACTGAATATAAAGCGGTTCATTCAAATCAAATCAGACCCAAAATCATATGATCCTACTGAATTCAATTATTACATTATTAGTGGCTGAAAATGGGCTACACCGGACCCATAACCATATATTTACGTTTTTTACAAATTGACAAGAGGATAATAAGATAGAATGTAATTTTCAGCTTTTTCATTATTAATTAATCAAAAATCAGAATCTCAGATTCTCTTTTCACAATGAGTTTGGATTTGATTCAGCAAAATATAGAGGATCTACATAGCAATAATTAAAGACCAAACAAAATAAAATCCTTGATCTTCTGAAGATGTGAATCCAAACTATTTATTGTTTGATCTGATCTTGTCTGAATTCCGACAGATGCTTTCAGTTTCTCTCTTACCAAATCTGAAGATTGAAAGGTTCTTGCTTAGCCCACAAGTTACAACAAGAATCAAAAACATCAATCAATTAATCATACTTTTCTCTCCATGAATAAACAAGAAAGAAAACCCAAGAGATCCCTAAAGCTATATCTCCAAGAGCTTGCTTAGGCCATTCATAAGCAAGATCCTCAATCTTCCACTCAAACAAAACCCTCCAAGAAGCCATCAACACGTAGAGAATCACAGACCCTCCAGCGAAGAAGCTATGAAACTCTCTGTCTTTAACGAAAGATACCATGAACAGTATCAAACCAATAGCAAAGAGAAGCAAACCGGAAAAAGACTGAGATATCTGAATGAGTAGCTCATCGTGCGGCGTTGATCCTTTGAGTTTGCTAGCGATCTCACTTCCTGGTCCGAAGATGGAAGCTTTCTCTGTGTAGAACATCATTAGGGTTCCGCTTGTTAGAGCGATGACTGAGTGGAGTATACAGATTACACGAAAGAGAGATGGGTTCATTGAAGCTGATGTAGTCATGGAGAAGAAGATGAATGAACGAAAAGAGAGAGGTATGGACTTTGGCTTTTGGGAGGAGAGATGATCTGATTTGGAGATTTGGACTTTGATAGATTCCATGATTTTGATTTCTTTAATCTTATATATATAAACTCTTTACTATTTTAAATATAATTTTAAGTTTCTTGGGTTGATGTGGGTCACTCTTTGGACAATTTCGTTTCTTTCTTCTAGAAAAGCTAGACAATTCCCAATCCCACGTCCTAACTAAGTCTTGATTATGATTTAAATTATTAAAATGTGTAATTAATTATTTTCTATGATAGAAAGAAAAGATAGGATTGCAATTTTATATTATTCTTTTCCTGAAATTTGAGGTGGAGAAATAATTGAAAGATTCTTGGCAAAAATACAAAATAAAAATAATTGAAAGAAATAAATATAGGTGGGGTCCAAGAACGCATGGGCATGGACTCGGCTCTTGGAGTTATATGATACTCCATAACTTTTTGTTCTAATTAATAGATTTTTAAAATTTCCCATATAATAAAATAAATTTTAATTGTAGCAACTTATTTTTGTGATTACTAATTTCTGTAGTTTTAAACTAATAGTAATTTAATACTTATTATTTTGAAGTTTACTAGGTATAAACATATCATTACTTAATAAATTAATTAAATTTTCAAAAAGATACTTCTTTAAAAAAAAAATTAAAACATTTGTATGTTTATTATTCAAGAGATTATTGATGCAGAGTTTGGACTTGCACTTTTTGTAATATCTTTTCTTTTATTGAAATATATTTTTGTGCAATAACATACATTACACCAATGGGAAAGCTACAAAATATCTAACTGAATCTGCCTTTCTTTATATGAATCTGAATTTTTTTTTCTTTGGCTTTGTGGAAATATTGGCTATAATAAAAACAAAAAGGTAAAACGTATTTTTTAGACATAATAGTTGAAGATAAGTAATTAATTATTTAAAATAAAGCAGGAAAAATGTTTGCATAAATAGCGCATTAAAGATTATCGGTTACATAATTAAAGTTTGATTAATGCCACGTGGAAAAGACTCCATGAGTACTACAATGACCCCACTTCGACGAAAATATCCACAGCCGACACCAATAAAAAAATGTCCCACCGGTTTAGTTTCGGTTTAATCTTCTACCGGTCTTAATTTCGGTTCAATGTTCTAACATTCATTCTCCTACATCAGAGGAACACAAAACTACTTCAACTAACATAAAAAGAAAATGGCCAAAGACTTGCCAGTTAATTTAGTTAAGACTGCAAAATTTCAAACTATACTTTAACTGTTATAATCAAAACAATAATAAAATTTTGCATTAAAAAAAATAAAATCTTACAAAAGAAAAGTGGAGAAATCTCTATCTCATGTTCCTTCCACCGGCTGAAACTTTCCGGTGACGCCTTTTTCCACGTTGTCCCGGAATCTTCTTCCCTCCGGTGGCTCTACCACCGACTGCTTTTCCACGTGGCAAAGTCAGTGGCTCGGGAAGAACCTTCGAAGAAGAAGAAGCTCGAGGAGGTTTCATGTTCATCAAAACGTCTCTATGATAAACCTGTCATCATCAAGAACACGCTAAGTCTCACTTTTTTCAGACAAAACAAACCAACTCTTTCAGTTGTGTCTTTTACCTGTTTTACAAAGTTGCGTCTTTCACAGTCCAGGAACATATTGATACTCCAATCCACTTTCTCTCTTATCTTGTCTCTAGCAATCGCAAAACTTAGTTGATCTCTTGAGGTAAACCGGTCTACTTCGTTGAACCAAACACACGTGAAGAGGTTTGTGATCGGTATGTGTTCTCTTATGATTGTACAACCTTCAGGAACATCTGCAAAACCATTCAAAAACATTCAACTAACACTTTCTACAATCTTCATATGCTTAAAACCCATTACCACTTGTTATTGGAAGCTTAGCATCAGTATAAGGTGTCAAGCCTTCCTTCTTGTAGAACTCTACTTGGTAATCAATTGATGCATTGTCGTATTTTCTTGCGGCTTTGTTCGCCTCAGCCTCCACAAACACATCAAAACGTCTGTAATGTCTCGACATTGCAATACTAGAGTTCGTTCTCCACAAGAACCTGAACATTTCAGAAGACAGATAAAGCTTGGCTGCTTTGGCCTGAACAAGCAATTTTAAATCACTCTATTTACTTTTCAAATTTACCTTTAAAATGACAATTTTCATAAATACCATAAATTTGTGATGAAAATAAATAAACTAACCATCCTAAATAATTTACAAATGTTTAGAAAATATATATAAAACTTTATAAACCCAACCCCACCCTCTAAATACTAAACTCTAAATATTAATCATAAAACGTTAAACCCAAATGTTAGAGAACTGAATATATTTTTGAAAAGTGGTATCTACTTTGTGGTATTTTAAGTAATTTCTCAAAAAAAAAAAAATCACTCTACTTACCTTTCAAGTATTTGGTATGGATCTACAACTAGCTGGAGCTTCGCATCAAGCCATATAGAGTACCTGATATTTGGGAATAATCTATGCAACAGAAGCTTCGGAATCTGTAAAAAAAATGCGTTAACGTATCACACAAGGAAACATACAAATCTTTGGCTAATCTATTCTCAAATCTTTCTCTAACCTTTCCATTGCGTCTTGCATCGGTGTAAGGAACGTTATGGACAACAATGATCCTCCACAACCCTACTCTCTTGTTATCATCTGAGTAACTCGAAGTGTTCTTAAGATATGAATGTGTTTCTTCGTCAATGAACATGTAAAAAGGGATGTTGTTCCTTGCCATTTCACTGATGTTCACCGGTTCTTGAATTATATCGTACTTTCCTGATAAATAAAAAGCAAGAAAAATGGATACTTTGCTCTTAAAAATATTATTTATAAATTGAATACCCCCGAAAATTCAATTACCCCGATATTTTTTAACCGAAATATTAAAAATTATCTGAATTATCCGATATTACCCGATATTTAAATTGAAACACCCGAATTATTTGATGTTTTCACCTATATTATCTGAAATTACCTGAAAACCCAGAACCGAACTAGAACCGAATTGTATGAGAATTTTTTTTTGGACATTAGTCATTTCCCAGCTTTGCTACCCAAACCGAAACTCAAATAGCCGAACTAAATTTTGTAAATACCCGAATTGATCCTAAATTTCTAGAACCGAAATACCCAACGAAAGCCGAGGCCTAGTCTAAACAATATGTGTTTACCAAATATAGCTGAAGCAACAATCACATCATGGAACTGGTCCAGCTCAGGAAGGATATCTTCATCAATTTCAAATCCGGTTTGATGTACCGGTTTTGTCCCTTTGACAAACCTGCAGCAAAAAAAAAACAGGGATAAGAAAAGTAAAGCTTGATGACTGGAGAAGAACATGGAGTCAAGCCCATGAAGCTTACCCGCAGTGCACTGTCATGGACTCTTTTATGTCAAAGGAGTTAGTCCTATCTTCAAGAGAAGGATAACCTCCAAACTCAGAGCCTCCTTGACCTTCTTCTTCACGCTTTACAGGACTCTCCTCATGGACATATGTCAAATTCTTGAGCACAGGAGATTCAAATGGATGCTTTGGCATATGAGCTAAGGCCTCTTCTGGAGATAGATAGCATACAGGACACGCTGAACATAATTACAAGAGCAAAAGGGTAAATGCAAATTCCTGTAGAAGCATAGCAGAGAGAGACAAAAAAAGGCTTACGGCGTGGTCCAGGCCTTCTGAGTCCAGGTGGAGGAGGAGGAGGAAATGAAAAACTATCGCATGGATGGTGGTGGGATGGAGGAGGATGGATGATGTCTACATCACTTCCTCTAATGCCATCATCATTAGAGTTTTCAGTATAGAAAGAACTCAACTCTCTACTTAATGGTGTTTGGTTGCTAACAAAATCCATCGTCTCAATACTCTGGTGAATGATTGGACTATTACTCTCTGTTGTAATCACAATGCAAACATTAGCCATTATGAGACTCCAATATCTAAATCAAAGCCCCATTGAAGAATAAAATAAATAAATATTACCTTTGTTGATAGTGTAGGAACCCAAGATGAAGACAACAAAAGCAAGGCTGAGAAGGAGCAGCATTGCGAAACGTCTGCGTCCTAAGTACCAGCAGCATAAGAAGGAGAGAGATCTCTCCTTCTCTTTAGAATTTGAAGTGAGCATTGTTGCAGCATTATCTCTTAAACCCTTTAGATAGAAGAACTCTCATTTCGAAAAAGAACCAAACTTTTTTTTTTCTCACAAACTGCAAAAGACATTATAAAGAAACCTTTGTTGTTATTACCAAAACAGGGTTCGACAAAGACTTGCATTTGCAACCGTAAAGGAACAAACTTTAATCACATTTCGATTCAATTGAAAGTGCCCATCAGATCACTGAGCCCACAAAATCAAAGAGATACCTTAACGGAATCGAGAAAAAGAGATTACCTTTTCGAATGAATGCTGCTTTGTTCTGCTAAATTCGTTTCTGGATTTTACGAAATTAATAAATAATTTTGGTGAATTGCGTCGCTAAATTTCACTGATCCCTTCGATCTGCGGAATACATTAAGTGCATATTTTGGATTTGCCAGCGATTCAGTGTATTTCCCTGATAATCCCGTAAATGTTTTTTTTTTCCAATATTAAAATCGTTTATACATGATGGTAAATTTGTATTGATAAATGATGGTAAATGTAAATTTTAACAATTAATTCAGTGGAGATGTTTTTGTTGAGCCTATAAACTTGATCGTTTATTATCCAAAAGAAACAAAAACGGTATGGTATGTCAATCTCCAAACATCCAAACATAGTCTCAAAGAGTAATTTTAATCACTAGAATTTATGTATTGCGGGTATGAAAAATTATTAATTAGCTTAATAACAACATTATGTCCCAAAACCCTAACTTAAGTTTATTTGAGAATATTTTTCTACATGCATCACAATTTTTTTTTCTTTCAAAAATCAAAGTCTTCCTTGAAATCTCCAAAATCACATTTTTTTTCCGTTTAAATAAAGAAAAGAAATTTATTACGTCTCTTTCTTTCAGTTGATTTTAAAAAGCATACACTATTATTGACCAAAAAAAAAAACCGACACTATTAAACTTTCATGATATCTATTGTTGTTTTACTTTTACATACGTTCAGCCAAAACTAATGTTAAACTTGGTTTACTACTACTCCATCTATTTCTACAAAATAATTTTTAAAAATAAAATGCTGTTTTAAAAGTATATTTTCTATGTTCTCTATGCATTTTTAGTTAATAATAGTAAATTGCAGAAAATTACAAAAATTATATATTGAATTTCCATTGGTTGAAAATTACAAATAATAGTTAATGATAAAATATCGTGTGTTTTAATCAAACTTAATATTTTCATTATGAGGTAAAACAGCAAAACATATAATCAAAACTTAATATTTTCATTAAGAGGTAAAACACCAAAACATACAAACAAAATGATTATGAAGATGATTGGACAGAGCTGTGGATGCTGTGCACAACTTCATTTCTTTCCAAAGCACCAAAACTAAAGTACGCAAGCTGTTATTTAATTTTTGAAACCTACAACTTTTTTTTTTTTTTTGTGAAATTGAAACCTGCAACCATAATGAATTCACTCTACAATATACGACTTTGCACAACCATTTTCCTAGAGCACTAGTTTAAGTGCTTTGAGAATTTTTTCTTTCTTTTGACAAATACTATCTTTTTTCTCTCTACTAATTATATAATGGTATATTTACAATATAGGCATATAAACTACTAGAATATTATAATTATTATGTAAAGATTATGTATAACATATAAATATAAATATAATTTTTACATTTAGTGATTAAATATCATATATGGAATATATATTTACACAATAACCTTTTATAGTTATACAATAATAGTTTATATTAATTTTATCAATTTAGTTTTAATTTTGAATCACAACTTAATATCTAGTCAGCTGCATATAACAACTGTTTAAAAAAAAATCATAATCGAATTTTGATAATTATATTAAAAAATCTATAATTTAAACTATATATTAAAAAATCTTAATCTACAATTCAAAACATACAGCTTAGATTCTACGACAAAAAAATCTAAAGTTACAGTGCTAAAAACTACTGCTTACACTCTACAGCAAAATATCTAAAACTACAGCATTAACCTATCAGAATTATCCTACGTTAGGTTTAACTATAACGAAGTTAGATTGCACACTGCGTTTAGATAACTGAAAAGTAAAGGATAAAGAGAAATTTATAAGTTCATAGACTTTTATTTTATATTTTAGTTCATAGTATTACACATTTCTTAAATAACTCACTTGCATATCACTTTATCCATTTATAAAACAGGACAGCTTGATGTGGCTTATCAGTATATCCATAAATACCATTTCCCACAGCTTTCCATGTGCACTTGTTACATCTATCGGAATCTCTAGACGCATCATAAAGGTCAAATATGCCTTTCTTTATTTTTCCATGGCTAAATCCACAGAAAAAGAGTGTAGTCTTCTGAAGACCAATACGAACTCTGTATTCATATAATCCACCCTTGTTAACAACGCGAAAACCTATATCTTTGTCCCCTGATTTACAATGGACTCCCATGGAAAAGTTATTACAATTATAAATTGAGAGCGTCGCATAACTGACAAAAATTCCATCTGGTTGCAAAGGTTCAGAACTGTTAAAAGATGCCACCGTTATGGAGATAGTAGTAAGTATGGAGCATAGAATATATATGAAGTTTCTTTTAGGTGAGTTCATCTTGAAGATTTGTTTATGGTTATTGCCTATTCAAGAATTCATAGTTTATATTTGATAAAAATAATAATAATTAAAGGTCACTTTTAGAAAGTATGATATACGTTGGTTTATTTTGAATCACTTATAACAGTCAAAAGCTACTATAAATATACTTTAGTAAGTAAAAGGAGGAATGTATAATTAATGTTAGTTTATTTTGAGTAATTTAAATTAGTCAAAAGTTCCTAAAAAGTTGAGATTGTGTAGTAAAAAGAAGAAAAGGTCATCAAATAAATCCATGCGTAATAGAAATAGCCAGAATACTTTCCCAAAATAACTTTTTCAGAATTTAAAATAATTTATAGTTTTATATTTTCTAAATTTACTAAATTAAAATTTTACCTATACAAATAAATTATATTTAATAATATTTTTCATTGCAGTAAATAAAAACATACCATAATATAACATTGAAGATATCATATGAATTTTCAAAAACAAGAAAAAGGTTGGCTCGAAATACATTCTAAACAACACAAATTCTTCTGTTTAAGCTTGCTACCAACCAATACAACATGTGGTTACACGTAGAGAATCATATGTTCTTCGAACCAATCACAAATCCAACAAACCATAAGTGACCCGTTTGGTACTCTCTTTATTGTACACTAGATGAATGTTTATTGGTGTACTTATAGATTCTTTTAATATAAATTTTCACAACTTTATAAACAAGTAATATTTTCTTAAATTTCATCATCCATTGGTGTACATAATTTAAATCGTTGATAACATGATGATGCAATATTAAACGAAACTGAAACATTTGATAACATGAGTATCATCTTAGTGACATCTATGTTTAGCAATCCTTTGTGCATCTTAGTGACAAACTCAAACAAAGTCGTTTAAAACTTTAAATCCCAAAAAGCATTATTGACACATACTATAGACTATAGAGAAATACTACAGACAGTGTTAGATCGTTGGACAAACCTTTATGCATCATCTGGCAACTGGCATGTTGAACTAAAACTATCTTTTACCAAAAAAAAACTAAAACTATCTTCAATGTATTTCTTATTTTGTTTCTCTTAAAATAGAAAATCGCTAAAATAAAAATAAAAAATAAAAATGAAAATAGAAAATCGCTAAAATAAAAATGAACCTTGCTTCCAGATATTTATTGATGATAGCAATATTTTAAATATAGAGTTAAAATAAAGATTGAAAAATAATATTATCTATTTTAAAGGAAAAAAAATAAAAAAATGGATTGGAATGGATTTAAATTTAAATATCATTATAGAGATAAAAATAATATTGGTTGGAGATGCTTTCATCTCTATTTTGTGAACGTTTCAATATTTTATGTTCTGTTTTGAACTTGAACAAAACAAAAACTCTGTTTTCCCGTTTATGAAATCTTTTTAACCAACTTTGGTAAATAAGATTTAACTTTCATTAAAGTTCTGACAACTTTTTGATGTAGAAGTATTCTGTTATGTTCTTCGGTTTTTTATTTTTTACAAGCTGAAGCAGTAACTTAAACGTTGAGCGTTATGGATGGGAATTCTTGGTCACTCTCGGCTGCCAGGTCTAATAATCATCTTCAACTGATCATCCTACTTGGATTGTCAATGATACAACCCAGAAAAGTTTCATATTGAAATTGACTGATAAGGTCTGGAGGTGTTACGTGAGGAGGAAGAGGAAGGAGATAGAGAAGGGATTAAGTGCTGGGAGTCTGAAAGATAAACAGAGTGCTGACGTGGAAGAGAAGTTGGAGGAAGTTTGAGAAGTTTGTTACGATTCTGTTATGGCCGTTGGGCCTATTAGCTTACTATAAATACTAGATTCTTGTACTGTAGTGGGTGGGCTTTTATCACATTGGTAAAAGGAGGATTGAGTGTAGAACTCTATTCTTTGGGCTCTACTACGGGGAGTGTCCGTAGAGAGAAGGTATACGGTACAAATACGATCTTTTATACGAGTAAAGCCTTATCATTTGGTGCGGTGAGCTCGTTCGAACATCGCGACGGTGAAACGATCGAAATGGCGGAGTTTCGACGGGAGGAAGCATTACAGAGGCTCGGGGAGATAGATGATACGGTGGCGAATCACGAAGAGCAGTTTGAGATCATCCGCGGAGGTTACGATCGCGTCGTTAAATCAAATTCGGTGATGGAGAGGCGACTTGACGAGCTCGTCATTCGATTTCAATCAGTAGGAGGCCGTATCACTTCGATCGAAGAGACGATGAAAGCAATCTTGCGCAACCTCGAGAAACGACCAATCGATTCTCCGATCATCGATTCTGCACAGCATCCGATCAACTATGATCCTCAGGTACATCCTTCTACCTCAGAACCTTACCGGATGGTACGAGATCTAGGTTATCAGCAATTAGATCAAGGAGTAGAAAGTCGAAGAGGTTTGTTTAAGAAAGTCGAGATGCCAGTGTTCAGTGGTGAGAATCCTTACGGATGGATTACGAGATCAGAAAGGTATTTCGCGTAACGAGATATGATCCAGAGGCTCGTTTGGAATTGGTATCTTTGTGTCTTGAAGACGATGCTCTGAGCTGGTTCAACTACGAAGTCGAGCATCGACCGTTTCATGATTGGGTCAAGTTCAAGAGGAGAATGCTAGCTCGTTTCGCAGATTCATTTGAGAAGACTCCGGGAAAGCCTTTTTTTGGGATTCAACAGACGGGTACTATTGCGGAATATGTCAGAGAATTTCAAGAATTGGCATCTCAAGTGCATGTAGCGGAAGAACAGAAGATTGATGTGTTTTTTAATGGATTGAAGAAAGAAATGAAAGAAGTGGTGAAAATGAAAGAGCCAAAGACCCTTCCGGATCATATTGAAGCTGTTATTAAGATGGAAGATAGTGAATTCTGCAGGTTGGTAGCAGCAAATAAACCTACCGAGAACAGAGTGATGAAACAGGGGGTCAACACCCAGTTCAGAACAGTTCAGACGACGGTTAATCAGCCTTGGAAGAGCAGACAGCCAAGTGTAGAGGCGGGTATTAAACCGGGAAATCAGAAACCACATGATAAGCCGCTATTTCCGTTGAAGCTATCTGATGAAGAGTATGAGTTTAAGAAGAAGAATGGGATATGTTTCAAATGCCCTGAGAAGTGGTCACAAACTCATCAATGCCGAAATAAACAACTTCAAGTCATGATTGTATATCAGGGTATGGAGTTGGAATTGAATGAGGAGGAATTCCAAGATGCTTCGAAACACTTGCAGGAGACCACAACAGAAGTAATTGAACTTTCGTTGCATTCGTTTATGGGGCGGTCTTCTCCTACAACAACGAAATTGGAGGTACGAATTGGGAAGTTAAAGGTGGTAGTGTTGATAGACAGTGGTGCGACGCACAATTTTATTTCACCGGCAACAGTTCAACGAGCACATCTCACATCTACAGTTTCAGATGACATGAAAGTAATGGTGGGAACGGGAATCACAGTGAGTGGGTCAGGAATTTGTAAAGCAGTGCAGCTACAACTTTAGACAGTGAGGGTCACTACAGACTTTGTGATTTTAGAGCCGGATTGTGCAGACATTATTCTGGGGGTGTAATGGCTGCGGACATTAGGGAAGTGTGAAGTGGATTGGGAACAACAAGAATTCTCTTTTACTACGAAGGAAGGCAGAGTCACTTTACATGGGGATCCGAATCTCCACAATCAGATGGGTCAGCTTCAGAAGGTGTTTGTTATGGGTCAGTGGAGTCATGAGGCGCAATTATTGAATGTGGATATGAACAACACGATTTCTATTCCTACACGCATTCAAGAGGTGTTGGAAAAGTTTGCTCAGGTATTCAGAGAACCAACGGCGTTACCGCCTCGTCGAGGATTCGAGCATTCTATCAGACTCTTGGAAGGGTCAGGAACAGTATCAGTGAGACCTTATAGATATCCGCACGCTCACATGGAAGCAATTGAGAAGATGGTTAAAGAGATGTTAGCTTCGGGCATAATCAGGAAGTGTAGAAGCCCTTTTGCAAGTCCAGTGTTGTTAGTAAAAAAAAAGACTGGAGAATGGAGGTTTTGCATTGATTACCGTGCATTGAACAAAGCAACAGTGGCCGATAAGTTTCATATACCAGTCATTGATCAATTACTAGATGAACTCAATGGAGCCAAAATATTCTCTAAACTAGATTTGAGATCGGGTTATCATCAAATACGGATGGAAGAAGCTGATATCGAGAAGACAACATTTAGAACACATGAAGGACATTATGAGTTCTTAGTGATGCCATTTGGCCTCACCAATGCCCCAGCTACCTTTCAAGCATTGATGAACGACATCTTTAAGCCGTTCCTCCGCAAGTTTGTGTTGGTTTTCTTCGATGATATATTGGTATACAGCAGATCAGACGAAGAGCACCGTGAGCACTTAACCCAAGTTTTACAGGTTCTCCAAGATAACAATTTGTTGGCAAATCGAAAGAAGTGCTTATTCGGTCAATCTCACGTGGATTATCTGGGACATATCATTTCTGCTGATGGTGTTGCTACAGACCCTGAGAAAACAAAATCAATGGAGTCATGGCCAATTCCAAAAACAGTCAAGGACCTTCGAGGATTTTTAGGCTTGACTGGATATTATAGAAAGTTCGTACGGAGCTATGGTGCTATTGCGCATCCACTAACATATCTTTTGAAGACTGACAGCTTCTGTTGGAACACGGTGACGCAGTCTGCTTTTGATCAATTGAAACGGGCTATGGTATCAGCACCAGTTTTAACCTTACCGAATTTTAAGGAAAAATTTTGTGTGGAAGCAGATGCTTCAGGGTTTGGATTGGGAGCAGTGTTGATGCAACAGCAAAAACCAATAGCCTATTTCAGTAAGGCCTTGTTAGAAAAGAAGCAGCAGAAACCTATTTACGAAAGAGAATTGATGGCAATAGTGATGGCAATTCAGAAGTGGAGGCATTATCTTTTGGGTCAAAAATTCGTGGTACACACAGACCAAAAGAGCCTGAAGATTTTACTGGATCAGAGATGAGTTTCGTTGGATTATCAGAAATGGCTTACCAAATTACTGGGGTATGATTTTGACATTGTGTACAAGGCAGGGATTGAGAACAAGGCAGCTGATGGGTTATCAAGAATTCAATGGACAGAACCTCAGAGTAATCAGCTTTGGTTGGGTGTAATCACAGTAACTTCAACGCTTCAGATGCAAGATGTGTTTCAGGAGGTTGATCAAGAAGAGACACTACAGGAGTTGGTGAAGAAAGTATTATTGGGCGAAGAAGTGAAACCGGGTTACACTGTAGTAGGGGGAAGATTGTTTTACAAACGCAGATTGGTTCTGTCTCGAAACTCAGCGTTTATTCCTTTAATTCTTAAAGAGTATCATGACAGTCTGGTGGGTGGACATTCGGGCACTTTGAAAACTATTAAAAGGATTCAGAGTCTATTTCACTGGACCAACATGAAGGCTGATATAAGGAAGTATGTTTCAGAATGCACGGTATGCCAGACACATAAATATTCAACGCTGAGCCCGGCTGGACTATTACAACCTATTCCTCCCCCATCTCAGATTTGGACAGAGCTTTCGATGGACTTTATTGAAGGATTACCTAAGTCTGAAGGCAAGAATGTGATCATGGTAGTGGTGGATAGATTGACAAAGTATAGCCACTTCCTAAGTTTGAAACATCCTTTCAATGCAACAACGGTAGCTGAGTTGTTTATCAGAGAAGTAGTGAGACTTCATGGCTTTCCGTCATCAATAATCTCCGACCGCGATCGCGTGTTCCTGAGTAAATTCTGGAAAGAATGTTTTCGACTGGCAGGGACAAAGCTAAAATTTAGTACAGCGTATCATCCTCAAAGTGATGGCCAAACTGAGGTCATCAATCGGTGCTTAGAAGCGTATTTGAGGTGTTTTACGTCTACTCATCCGAAGAAATGGCACAGTTATTTGTCATGGGCAGAGTATTGGTATAATACATCCTATCACACGTCTTTGGATGCGACACCATTCAAGTTGGTTTACGGCAGAGACCCTCCGGAGTTGCTTTGGTTTGAACATGGGTCTACAAGCAATTTTGAGTTGGAGCAGATGCTCAAAGACAGAGATGCTATGTTACTCGATGCGAAGGATCATTTGCTTAAAGCTCAAGCTAGGCTGAAAGATAATGCTGACAAACACCGACGTGAACTCGTTTTCACGGTGGGTTCTTTAGTATTTTTGAAGCTGAGGCCGTATAGGCAAACTTCATTAATGAAGAACTTCTGTCAAAAGCTTGCAGCAAAGTATTACGGTCCTTTTCCGGTAACTGAACACATTGGGGAAGTCGCATATCGTCTCCAGCTACCAGCGGAAAGTAAGATTCATCCTGTGTTCCATGTATCACAGTTAAAACCGGTTTTAGGGATGGGTCACACAGTTTCAACACTTCCGACGTTAGTAGCAGAATCGGAGGACATGATTATTCATCCGGAACACTTGGTGGAGACTCGTTATGATGAAGATGGTCATTTGGAAACGTTGGTTCATTGGAAAGGACTTCCACAGCACGAGCGTTCTTGGATGCGTGTGCGTGATATTGCTCGTGAGTTTCCTTCCTTTGAGCTTGAGGACAAGCTCAGACTTATCGGGAGGGGGGGGGGGTTATTGATAAGGTCTGGAGGTGTTACGGGAGGAGGAAGAGGAAGGAGATAGAGAAGGGATTAAGTGCTGGGAGTTTGAAAGATAAACATAGTGCTGACGTGGAAGAGAAGTTGGAGGAAGTTTGAGAAGTTTGTTACAATTCTGTTATGGCCGTTGGGCCTATTAACTTACTATAAATACTAGATTCTTGTACTGTAGTGGGTGGGCTTTTATCACATTGGTAAAAGGAGGATTGAGTGTAGAACTCTATTCCTTGGGCTCTACTACGGAGAGTGTCCGTAGAGAGAAGGTATACGGTACAGATACGATCTTTTATACGAGTAAAGCCTTATCATTGACATGGGAGGCCATTCGGTATATTCCTCTCCATGCTACAACTACTTGGTTATACATTCTTAATAGAATCCGACTCTAGACCGTTTGGGGCCTTGACATTGATATAACCTGCCTCCTTTGTGGTACTGCAAATGAATCCGGGAACCACTTATTCTTTGACTGTCAATACTCTTCTGAAGTTTGGTCTCGTGTCTGCGCTAAACTCAATCATCATGCCCCCCTCCATGTTCATGGAATGCTACTCTTCTCAACCAGTCGTCCTTCCTCTGTTTCTAGCCGTTGACTCATCTCAGAGGCAAAAGTAGTATATGATCAAACCAAAAACTGATTGCCTGAAACTTTTTAACACGTCACAGTGTTAGTGGAAATAATGTAATTTTATTGATTTATCATGTAATAATATAAGTTAAAATAAACAAATTTTAAACAAATATATAAGTTAATCACTTATTAAATAACAAAAAATATAGATTTTTTACCGGAAAATAACTCTTCTCTTCGTCTTTTTTCCTTTCCAATTTTTATTTTTCTAACTATTAAGAGATTGGGTGAGCAACACCAATAATATTATAAGAGTTATTCTTGGGTTTAACCTCTAGGTTCACCAACCAATAAGATTTCATTATTTCAAATTCGATATTTTTTAAAAAATGAAACAAGATATTGTCAAGTTATATTATGTTTTAAAGATAAAAAAGTAAAAAAAAAAAATAGTAGTTACAGAAAAAAAAATTAAAAAATATATATTTTTAACGTCGTCAGCAAAACAAGTAAACTCTAAATCCTAATCCCTAAACTCTACATCTTAAACTCTTGGATAAACCATAAATCCTTGGGTAAACCATAAACCCTAAATAAAAACACTAAACACTAAAACTCTAAACCCTAAACCCTAAATCATAAACCCTAAAACCATGAGTGTTTTAGTGTTTAGTGATTTTGATTTAGAGTTTAAGATTTATCCTATAGTTTAGGGTCTACCCAAAGGTTTAGAGTTTAGGATTTAAGGTTTACGGATTAGAATTTAGGGTTCAATGTTTTGCTGAAGACGTTAATTTTTTTTTTTTTTGGTAATTATTACTTCTTTTTTTTACCTTTTAATTTTTTTAAAATAATATAATTTGACAATATTTTATTTCTTTTTTTAAAAGATGTCGAATATGAAATAACACAATCCTATTGGTTGGTGAACTTCGAGGTTAGGGGGTGAACCCAAGAATAAGTCATATTATAATAAACCCGTTAAATTTATTCTAGATCCGACTTTGTTTAAGATTTTCAAGTTTATAGAAATTAAATCTTTTTCAAATCATATTCTTTTTCAAACTATATAATATAAAATAGTTTAAATATCTATTTTTAAAATTAAATTAATTATATTTATTTTCTACATTAAAGTAAAAATGAAGACAAATTAGAGCAAAAACAATTTAGTTTTATTATTTTTAAATAAAAATAAAGTAAGATATTGTAGATATTCTAACCATAATTGGAGGTAAAATATAAGCGTGACAGGCGCATTAATAAAACGTGTTGCCTTTTTAAATTAACCAAAACGAGAAAAGAATATCCATATGACAGACAACCAAGTAGAAGATTTTCATGTATATCTTCATAATTAAATGTTTGAATAATTACATGGAGGCGGGGTGGAGGACCGTACCAATCCACTGTAAACTAATCTGTTTCTTTCTTCTTTCTACCACTCATAAAGTTCCATGTGCAGCATAAAAAGAAGACATTGTCTTGTGAACTTCGAAATCGTCTTTTGTCACCTATAATGCCATTATAATTCAATTTCACTGTCCTTTCTTTTTCACCATTACCATACTTTTCTTTTTAAAAGATAAAAAGTTCTCTCGATCTTTTCACCCTCACATAGTCGCATTATTACGACTTCCATCTTTATTAAAGCTCACCATCTTCACTTCCCAAAAAGAAAAAGGAGAACAAAGATGACGACCATGCAAACACTCTGCTTCATCACTCTCTTCATAGCTATCTTCACCTCTCAAACCACTTCTGCTTACAGATTCAAATTCAACCACTTCGGTAACAGCACCGATCTCTTCTCATTTCATGGTGACGCAGAGTATGGTCACGACACCGACGGCACGACCCGGTCCGGTTCTCTCTCATTGACCAAAGACAAAACTCCTTTCTCTCATGGTCGAGCCATTCTCATCAACCCAATCATATTCAAACCTCCCAACAACGCTTCTTCTGTTTACCCTTTCAAGACCTCTTTCACTTTCTCCATCACTCCACACAACACAAACCCTGCTCCTGGTCACGGTTTCGCCTTCCTCGTCGTCCCAAGTAACCAACATGCCGGTTCCGGTTTAGGCTTCCTAAGTCTCGTGAACCGAACCAGTAACGGTAATCCAAGTAACCATCTCTTTGCTGTTGAATTCGATGTGTTTCAGGACAAGTCTTTTAAAGACATCAACGATAACCATGTCGGAATCGACATTAATTCGGTCGACTCGGTGACTTCGGTTAAATCCGGTTATTGGGTTATGACAAGAAACGGTTGGTTGTTCAAAGATTTGAAGTTGAATAGTGGAGATAAGTACACGGCTTGGATCGAGTACAACAACAATTTAAAAGTGATCTCGGTTACGATCGGGTTCGCGCATTTGAAGAAACCGAACCGACCTTTGATTGAAGCGAAGTACGATCTCTCTAATGTGCTGCTCGAGAAGATGTACGCCGGTTTTGCCGGTTCAATGGGCCGTGGTGTTGAGCGTCACGAGATCTGGGACTGGACTTTCCAGAATTAATAAACCGGATTTATTCGATTTGAGATCGGTTTAAATCGGTTTTGCTTGGTTTGTTTTTGTTTTGTTTTGATAGCTTCGGTTAGTGGCTCCCGCTAATAATTGAAGTGAATAAATGCTCAAGGTGTCGGTTTCTAAATTTCAAAAATGAATACAACATTCTACCTAATGGCTAATACCAAAGACTTGAAATACCAAAATCAAAATCAAAATCAAAATTTGTATTTCTTTTTGTATACAACCCACTTCGGTAGAACCTAAAAGAACGAACCCAATACGAATCCATTAATAATAAACCGGGTTTACTCGGTTCAAATCGCTTATCGTTTGGTTTGCTTATGTTTTGATAGCTTCTGTAAGTGTGGCTCCCGCTACTAGTTGAAGTGAATAAATGCTCAAGTTATCAAGTTTTCAGACTTCAAAAACAAAAAATACTACGACACTCTACCTAATACCAAAGACATTTTTGTTTTTGAAACACACCAAAGACTTAAAAAACCAAAAAAAAATCGAAAATTTAGTTTCTTGTTGTACTGATGTTAAGTGTATTATAATACAAACACACATGGGTAGAACTTAAAAGAAAAACCAATAAGAATAGGTTTTCTCGAAAAAGCCCCATTAAATACGTTAATGTGTTTGGAATTTCATCCAGTTAATTTAGAGTCGGTTTATACAACTTTAAAAAAGAAAAAAAAATCGGCTATTGGCTATAAAGAAGACATATCTTGAAGATAGATTCATAATAAAACATAAGTCGGTATAAGATAAGGAATTTCATAGTTTATCTTATTATTACAGAATACTTAAACTTTATACAAATTTCTAGTCTTTTCTCTTATAATCAAACATTTGATTCCTCAGTAACAATTTGTGGAGTCTGTGGAAAATTATAAAGCAAAGTCTATATACAACTATTTATTAGCCATGCAAGGACATCTTCAATTCTCTCCATTAATTTTTCTAACCTTATTCCATCGTTATTAATCAAAAATACATTACTCCATTTTCTAATTTCCAATGAAGTAAAAAATTTAATTATTCAAAAGAAATAACATATATATATATATATATATATATATATATATATATATATATATATTATGTTTATATTTATTTATTACTCTGATTTACTGTAAATAGAATATAATTAGAGTAAACTTAATCTTTATTTTATTTTCAAGCTGATCAAATGTAAATAAAAAATAGAGTAATACAATAAAAATATTCTTAATTTTTTTGACCGAACTCCATTTTATACTATAAATTTTATTTTGGAATAAAGTTCCTTAACCATATCCATTTTTTAATTTCTTAATCATATCTATTTTTCTTAAATTTTAAAATAAAGTAAAAAGTGAAATTATTTTTAAATGAAACAATTGTATGTATTTCAGTATTTCTCTGTATTTACTCCTTACTTTATTTTAGAATAAAAAGTAAAGTAGTTAAAGTAAAAATGTAAAGTAGTTAAACTAGAATTTAATTCTATTTTAAATTTTATTATATTTTGGTTTATCAAAAGGAGCAAAGAATATGCCCATATGACAACAAATTAGAAGATCTCCATAATTTTAACTTGGAATCATTACGTGTGGTGGAGGGTACACCAACTCAGTGTAAACTTGCGTGTTTTTTTAAAAAATAAATTGTGTGTTTTTTTGTTATAAAATAATAAAAAAATCTATTTTTATTCGTAACCTTATATAGGAGATTACACCGTCATAGATAAATGGAAAGATTACAAATCATAATCTCTTGGTTATGAGCCATCCACAATCTGGTTCATAACACTTCTCCTTGGATGCCATAACCATTTAGAGCTTGTAATGTATTTTAATGTTGCCTCATTAAAACCTTACCAGAAAAACCCAATTGAGACAAAACCATGGTGAAGGAAAAAAAGTACAACACATATTACTCCCCCTGATTTGGACATTACTGAAAGTCCCTGGGACCTCTCCAATTTTCTGCAATCTGTGGGTGATGAAGATCTTGGGCAGAATATGCTTCGTCTTCGAACATGATAGTTGGTTCTTCTTTACCATTGGTCATGCCACAATCTGATCGAACATATTGAGTCATCGACCTCAAATACACACGAAATCTTGGATGATGTTGCTATGATATGCGTGTACCACCATGTGTAAAACATAACCTGTCTGAAAACAAATCAACAAAACTAGATAACTCCTCTTTGGGCTGGTTAGTATAAAATAAATCAAAATCAAAAGCTTCTTCATCGTCCTTCTTATGGACCAATCAGATCAGTGTCTAAAACAAGACTTATGCATCGTCCATCTCAGGACTAAATGGACTTCTTTATCGTCCACCTTTGGACTGAATGGATCAGTGTCCAAAACAAGTGATCTCACGTCCATGTACTAGATAATGGGTGAGACTGATCCATATTAAATCTCTTGAGTATCCTTTTATGTATATACTATTTGATGTACAAGGATTTCATTGTTAATGTACTCAAGCTGTAATCCCAAACAAAACTTTGTTTTCCAAGATCTTTTATCTCAAACTCTTTTTTGAGATATTCAACTGTTTGGAAAATTGTATCCAGAGGTTCCTAGGATATTCAGATCATATACTTTGATGATTATCAATATTGTTCTCGAGAACTTGCTTTACTTTCAGCTCAATACCCTCTAGTACTTTCATTATCCAGTGGACCATATAAATATGCAGTCATTACATCAATTTGCTGCAAGTCTAATTTTCTCTCTTATAAAACCAGACTTATGAGAAATCTAAAAGTAGTTGCATCCACCACATGGGAGTATGTCTCCTCATAATCTATTACTGGTCTTTGTGATAATCCTTGTGCAACATCAGCTTTATATCTCACGATTTCTATTCCTCACAAGATCCATTTATATCCACTGGTTTTAACATCATATGGCGTCTTAATCATATGGCCAAATACGCATTTTTTCTTTAAACTATTTAAACCCACGTTTCCATTCAATCCAATCTGTTCTACGAATGCGCACTCTTATATTGACGTGGGTTCATGATCCTCGCTTATATTCATAAATTCAAGTGCTACTTTGTATGCAAATAAATCATCTTATGTCGACATTCCTTATTGGTTCCATTATGTTCCAGACATGATATAATAGATTGAGATTCATTATTATCATGACCTTTAATACTTTGCAGCTTGGCGTCCCAAGCTACATTGTTTGGTACCTGTACCTTAGAGCCGGCCGGCCTTATCTCCATGTGTGGGATGGTTTCCTTAGTAACCTCGGATTTGGATTTTGATTATCATTCTCTGCACCTTTCTTTTGTTTCTGAGGATTCTTATCTTTTGGAACCTATTTGGTCTACCACGTTTCATATGTTGTCTAGACTCTGTAGCAACTTGACTGTGTCTCTTCTTGGACATCAAATTCGTTGGTGCTTTACAAGCTGGTTTATATATGACTTAGTCATTCTTTTTCGGGTCAGCAAATGTGTCTGGCATTTGATTAGCTAGCTTTGTAAATGTATAATCTTTGAACATTTATTTCACATTCTTTAGTCCGAGGATCTTGCCAAGACATTGATGGTTGATTCCATTCTATTTCTTTTACCATTCTTATACCAGCTTTATTGTTATTTTTTCTCCTCCTGGTCTTAAAATAATCCGTGTACCTGGCCTCAAATATAATCACCCATAGTTGGCTCAAAGTACTTTATTATTGTGGGAGAATCATTTCCAACATATATCCTTATCCTCCTTTTGAGGTCCCATCTTTGTTCTCTGTGGTGGAGCAATTAGTACATAGACAGCACATCCAAATGTCTTATGATGGGGTATGTATGGCTCATGACCCGTTAATAATTGTGATAGAGGATATCTATGCTCACTAAATGGCCTGATGCGTATTAACTTAGGTGCATGTAAATTTTGTATGGTCCAAGCTGTGAATGGGAGTTTTGACCTCATAAGTTATGGTCTTTCAATCAACTTTTTGCGTTTTAAAAGATTTTGGCCAAGCCGTTCTTGGTATGGACATGTATCACAAAATTGCCCACACTTACCTCCATGGACATACCATAATCATTTAAACGCTTGAGACATGTATTCACCAGTATTATCTAGACATATAGTCTTTATTATGAAAAAGAGGCTCGTAGCCGTTTTACTGGTGATGGCCTAATGAGTTTCCCTTGTGTACATGCTACCCTCGTGAGATTCTTTGGGATAACTCTTCTTATCTTTTAATGTGTGCTTTTTGAATATCAATTTTCGCATCATGTTTGGACCAGGATGGCCAATCCGGTCGTGCCATAAAGTGTATATTTCTGCAGGCTTTTAGCCTCTATCATACTGATCTATGCATAGTCTAGGTCAGTAGAAAATGCATGTATAGTCTTTAGGACTTATTATGGCCTTGGGCGATTTTATACATATATCTGAAGGAACTCTTTGTTTCCTTCGCCCATTGTTTCAATGTGGAAACCATTCATTCTTATATCTTTAAAACTCAATAGGCTGCTCTTGCTCTTAGGGCTGGGTGAATATAAGGCATCACTGATTTCTAGATGCAATAATATATTAGTCTAGCCATAGTCTTCTTTCAGACTGGCGATACCTGCTTTAATACTTATATTGGTGTTTTTCAGTGTACTCATATAGAAAAATCATTCATTCATTTAATCTAACCAGACAATGTAATAGAAATAAATTCAAGGAGATAAAAATCAGAGAAAGCATACAAACAAAACAATCACACAAGTTTGATGTCGAAATCATATTAGCAACTTGATTATTTTAGGCAATCATAAGTCTCATATTCCATAAGATCATCTTGATCATGTTCGATCTTTATAGACCAAGTGGGTTTCATGATTCTTCCCTTTCAGACTCTCTTTGATAGACGTCACAAAAATGTTTGGGAGTCCTTCATATCTTAGGCCAATGGTTCCCCATTCCACATCTATGGCACACTGATTTGGTCGAGCTTTGTGGTTTAAAGGATATACCACGGCCACTGCCTTGACCATGGTTCAAATTGGGTTGATACCCACGGCCTTTGCCATAGTGATTCCCACGGCCAAATGTGTTATAGTGGCCATGACCACGTCCTTTCCACCCTCCACGGCTATGACCGTGTGGTCTATCATTCTGGACGTGGTTACCTTTTTTTCTTCTGCGGCCTTATTGGTATCAGGTAATAGGGTTAATCCAGGAGGTCTCAATTCACTGCTTCTCATCAATTATTTTGCCCAGCTAGCAATAGACTCATCCACGGAGTTATAGTCCTGGATTCTGGGATTCCTCCTATCAAATAGGGCCTTTGGTAATAACACCGTTCTTTGGTAATCATATCTCCATTTTTTAACCATGTCCAAAGGTCTAGAGGATTCTCTATAGTCAGATACTGATCTTTGGGACTCTTAATAAGATGATGACTAATAATTAATATTGCCATGTATCAATTTTTCTCATTGGCATTATTGCATTCTATGATACATTCACCAAGTCTTTTTGACTTTAGGATAATCTTTGTATCTACTGCCCACCGTAAATAATTATCTCTAGAGAGATTTAGGGCAACAAAATCCAGGTTGATTTTCGACATCTCAAATCATATATCACTCAATTCGGATTTCAATCTTGTGAGGACAATGAAACTATCAATCTTAAAGGCATTTAATCAATTAGTCAATTTCTAGCAAGTCTCAGCAATACTATTTCTATGTGCTCATAATAATATGGTTTATCAAGACTAGCAAAAACGGATTCAATTAATCATGCAATTAGGGTTTAACAATCAATGGATTTTAGCAAGACTAGTAAAAAAATTTATTAATCACTCAATCAGTTTCAAGACTGATTTTAGCAATACTAGAATATAGATTTCAAGCATGAATTTCAATGAATCAGTTTCAAGACTGATTTTAGCAATACTAGAATATATATTTCAAGCATGAATTTCAATGAATCAGTTTCAAGGCTGATTGGTATTTAGCATAAACCATGTGTGAATAATTTATCTAGTATCCAAATTTATCTAGTATCCAAATTTATCAAACCTCAAAAACATATAATCAGATCAATCAATTTAATCGAACTTAGCATACAATCTTAAACCTCAAGACATTAGATTTTATCATCAATCTATCAACCTAGCATACGGATTCTCAATTCTCAAAGACATCCAAATCAGATCAATATAACCTATCATACGGATTATTTAGGGTTTCTATTTAAAACAGATCAGATTACAAAACTATCAATCCTAGCAGATGATATTAAACCTCAAGAATCATGCAATCAGATCATTCGGATTTTGAACATGTAAACCTCAATCAATCTATCAACCTATCAGATTATATAAGCAAAGCAAGCTATCAACCTATATGATTCAATCAATGTTTTAACAGGCTGGTCGGTTTAAACAATTTTAAATCAGATGAATAATTAACCAAGCAGGATGAGAAAATAAATCTATCAATTTAACGGTCAAACAATTCTAGCAACATAGCATCAAATTCAATCAGATTTAAAACCTCAATGATCAAAACCGAAAACAGTTTTGATTTCAAAATATTCGATTAGGGTTTTAATATGTGATTTGATAATTATAGTATAATTAATTCTGATACTTATATTATTTAGGGATTATAGATATAAGGTTAGGGTTTATCGGATTTTAACTTGTAAAAACCGATTTGGGGGTTTAATCATGTATGAACATGATTTAGGGTTCGGGGTATCGAACTTTTAGAGCTTCAATTTACTCAATTAGGATTTTTGATCTATTACCCTATGGTTTTGATTCATAAAGATTAGGGTTTTAGGGTTTCATTCTTTATCAATCAATCCATGTTCGATTATGGGTTCTTAGGTTTTGAATTACCTTTTAACCTTAGATGATTGTTGAACCGGACCACCAAAGGAGTTGACCCGCGAGCTGGACACGAACGGGACGCGAGCTGGAATGGACCGAGTCGCTTCTATCGGGTCACAGACGTCCTTTGTTGCTTGATCGGGAACGCCTTGATCGTCGGACGCGAGCTGTCTGATGCTGTCGCGAACGAGGAAGAGGTCGCCTGCTGGAGCTGCTCTCGGGTCGCGAACGTCTGAGCTAGGATCAGGAACACCTTGGGCTGAAGCTGATCGGGGACGCGAGCTGGAACAGATGCGGGAACAAGAGACGCGATCGGGGTTTAGGGTTCGTCGGATCGCCGGCTAGGGTTAGGGTTTTAGGGTTTTTCGATTTGGGTATTAGATTAGGGATTTAGAGTTTCGTGCTGATAACGTGTTGTAAAAGTAATGAAAAAGTCTATCTTTATTCATAACATAGAGGTTCCTTATATAGGAGATTACACCGTCATAGATAAATGAAAAGATTACAAATCATAATCTCTTGGTTATGAGCCATCCACAATCTGGTTCATAACATTTTTAACTTTTTTTATTCTCTCCACCAGTTATAAAGTTCTATTTCCAGCAACTAAATTCAGTAGAGCTTTATTGAGAGAAAACGCGTGTGAAGGCAGTCCCGACGTCCAGCGGCGCGTCCGAGCGTGTGCAGACACCGGTAGCTCCTTTTGTTGTCATTTCTGTTTAGTCCTCTTACTGTGTGCTTCGATCTCTGGTCTCTCTCCGATATACTAGCGGATCTGCGCTAGGGTTCTGCTCCGGGAAAGGCTCTGCTCGTGGAGAGGTTTGAAAGGCGGCAACTCTTTTTTCTCTGGCTTCGTGGTGAGGATGTAGGACGGTGGTTCGCTGTGACAGTCAACTTTTGAGTTTAGGATTTGCTCCGGGATGTGGAGGCTCTTATAGCTCCGTCGTCACCGACTAAGCTTCTGGGGGTGGAGGCTTCCTCAGCTCTGCGTCGCCGGCTAAGACTTCGGGAAGGTGGAGGCTTTTACAGCTCCATCGTCTCCGGCTTTGACTCGGAGGGGTGAAGGCTTTCCTTGCCTTGCGTCTTCGGCTTTTGGTTCCCTAGATCTGTTTTAGGGTGTGGTTTTTATATTTGTTCATGCGGTCTCAGTTGGAATTCAGTAGATGAGTTCTCGTCGCAGGACGAGAGAAGCTCTCCGGTGGAAGATGGTTATGTTATGTGCGAAGTTTTTGCTCTGGTGTGTGTCCGAACGGTGGCGGATGAGATCTCGTACTGGCGATTGATTCTCTCCGAAAAAGAAAACACATGAGTTAAAGGCGGTTGCGGTGAAGATGGTGTGGAGTTCATGGGTTCCGGTGTGTTCCGGTGAATCGATGAATGATGACGGTTCGGGTGTGAATCCGGTGAAACGCCGTTGAGGTCGCCGGCGTTTGAAAAGATGAAGAGATTGAGTGACGCGTGTCCTCTGTGTTTGAGATCTAGACACGCGTGCTCGAAGGATGTCGAAGGGGTCGACGTTTGTGGCGGTAAAGAGCGTCTTTAGAAGGTTGGGCCTGGTCCATTTTATCTCCGCTTTTTTGTCCGTTGTATTTGGGCTGTTGGCTTTTGGTAATGTCGGTGTGGGTTTTGTATTTGAGTTTGTTTCTTGGGTTCAGCCTTATTAATAAAACTAGTTGGAAAAAAAAAAGTTCTATTTCCAGCATAAAAAGAAGACATGTCTTGTAAACTTCGAAAACAACTTTTGTCATCTAATGCCATTATAATTTAATTCATAATTCAGTTTCATTGTCCTTTGTTTTTCACCATTACCATTACTTTTCTTGTTGAACAATACTCTCTCTGCATACAAATAATTAATTTTTTAATTTTTCTAATTATATTAAAAATTGAATTATTAATACATTTTGTTTTAACTCTAAAACATAAATTAAAATCTAAAAATATGAGTAGTATAAATTTATTAAGAAACAAATAAAAGTAACAAAAGCTTATAAATTAAAATATCTATATATTAATATGTAATCCTAAATATTAATTTTTAAAATCCAAAGGGAGTAAAAAGTTTTCTCGAACTTGTCACCATCACATTATTACAACAACTTCCATCTTATAAAGTTCATCATCTTGACTTCACTTCTCGAAAAGAGAGCAAAGATCACCATGCAAACACCCTGCTTCATCACTCTCTTCATAGCTATCTCCATCTCTCAAGCCACTTCTGCTTACAGATTCCAATTCAAAAACTTCGGTATTAATGGCTCTGATCTCTTCTCGTTCCATGGAGACGCAGAGTATGGTCCCGACGCCGGTCGGATGAGCCGGTCGGGTGCTCTCGCTTTGACCCAATTCAGAATTCCTTTCTCTCATGGTCGAGCCATTTACATCAACCCAATCACCTTGAAGCCTCCCAACAACGCTTCTTCTGTTTACCCTTTCAAGACCTCTTTCACTTTCTCCATCACTCCTCACAACACAAACCCTACCCCTGGTCACGGTTTTGCCTTCCTCGTCGTCCCACGTAACCAAGACGACGCCGCTTCCGGTTTAGGCTACCTCAGTCTCGTGAACCGAACCAGTAACGGTAATCCAAATAACCATCTCTTTGCGGTTGAGTTTGATGTTTTTCAGGACAAGTCTCTTCACGACATCAACGATAACCATGTCGGAATCGACATTAATTCGGTCGACTCTGTGACTTCGGTTAAATCCGGTTATTGGGTTATGACAAGAAACGGTTGGTTGTTCAAGGATTTGAAGCTGAGCAGTGGAGATAAGTACACGGCTTGGGTCGAGTACAACAACAATTTAAAAGTGATCTCGGTTACGATCGGGCTCGCGCATTTGAGGAAACCGAACCGGCCTTTGATTGAAGCGAAATACGATCTCTCCAATGTTCTTCTCGAGAAAATGTATGCCGGTTTTGCCGGTTCAATGGGCCGTGGTGTCGAGACCCACGAGGTCTGGGACTGGACTTTCCAGAATTAGAAAACCGGGGTTATTTGATCAAAAAAAAAAGAAAACCGGGGTTATTTGATTTGAGATCGCTTTAAATCGGTTTTCGTTTGGTTTGCTTTTGATTTGATAGCTTGTAAGTGTGGCTCCCTCTAATAGTTGAAGCGAAATAAATGCTAAGTTATCGGTTTTCAGATTTCAAGAAAGAATACAACACTCTACCTAATAATAGCATAATACCAATTACCAAAGATTTAAAATACCAAAAGAATAATCAAAATTTTAATTTCTTGTTGTACTGATGCTAAGGTGATCATGTACCAACAGCATCTCCGATATAAAACTCTATTTTTTCTTTCAAAATAGAATAAAAATAAAAATAAAGTAAAATTGCTCCAATTCTACTCCATAATGGAGTGATGAACAAAAAAAATAGATTACTTCATTTATGGAGTAAATTTCATTATGAAGTGAGATATGAAGTTGGGTTGAAGCACTTCTTACTCCATATTCACTTTTACTCTATTTTAGAAGAAAAAATGGAGTAGAAATGAAAATATCCTAAATAGAGACCCGGCCCATAGCACAAGCAGAGTAAGCGACTGCTTAGGGCCCACAAAATTTGTTGTATTTTTTGGGCTTAGATTTTTTTTACTAAAATATTTAATATTTTTTTTACAAAAGAAAAATGCTCATTTTGTAACTTGGAGTAGAGCTTGAGACGTCCCTATACAATCCACATGGATAGTACATGTAGATAGGTCTGGACATCAATACTTGTTATTCGGTTTATATTTGCTACTTAATCTGGTTTGAAAAATAAAGTATTTGATGTTTTCAAGTCAAGTAATAAGTCGACAAATATTACTATTTACAAATACAAGTCAAATATCAAATATCACGACTTTTTCTAATATTCGGTATGTTACTTGTTATTAGTTCTAAAAATATGTTAAATGATTCACGCATTAAAATACTTATTTTACTACTGATATTATAATAAAAATCAAAAAGAATATTAGTTTTTAGGTATTTGATACAATACATACTTATTTTAAATTAGGCATATACACACATTAAACTAAATTACTTGAACATATTAAATAGAGTAACAAATAAAAAAAGGTATTTATTCCACGTTTAATTGTACTTATAAGTTTTAGTACATTTAATTTTAAAATTTTAAACTTAAATAGACAAGTATCAAGTATTACTAAGTAACTAGCAAATATTTGAAATAAGGTTAGTGCTTGAAGTTCTTGATCGGATCAAGTACAAATACAAGCCAAAAATTCTAATGCTTGCGCAAGGTAAGTCAAGTAGCGGGTAGGGTAAAAAATAAGTACCGGCTTGCGCCCATGCCTAGTTGTGGTTAGCACTGAATCAAATATCTGAATTTTTATAGGTATTTGTTATCTGATCTGATTCTTTTGAATAATCAGTTATCCGATTCAATTCGATCTGCATCATCGTGATATTTGATGTCCGGATATCTGAAACTTTATATTTTATTAGATATCTGATTTGATCCGTACAAATAAAGTAAAAAATAAAAATTAAATAATAACTCTAAAATAATAGAAATCATAATTTTTTTTTACAAACATAAAAGTTATTTACCTTTTAAAAATTCTAATAATTAAAGTAATCAATTTCATAAATAAAATATTGTAAAACTCTCATAAGATATGGTAATTTTATAATTTATATACATAATTATTTAAATATATGTATATATATGCATATAACAGATCAAATTTGATATTTGTTACTCAAAACATTAGTATTTGTAATTTGCTTCACTTTTTACGTATATTGCATATTAATATTTGTTTTGTTTTGTAAAGTTAGAAATATCCTCTCTTTTTTGTTTGAAACGGATAAAGAATCGAATGAAATTTTAGCCTTAATCAGTATAACCTAAAAGAAGCAACCTTATAAGAACCTATTAGGGGTGTTCAATCCGGATATCGGTTCGGTTTTTTTCGGTTTTTCGGTATTTCGGTTAGTAAAATATAACTACCACTCTAAATCCATATTTACTTCGGTTCGGTTTGGTTTATATACCGTCGGTTTTTGGTTTATTCGGCTTTATACTAAAACATAATTATTTAGTTTGAGATCATATTATATAAATTTTAGAGTCATATTGTCATCGCAGTCATTTATTAAAAAAATATTTTTATTTTCAAAGAAAACAAAAAAATAAAAATGCTTATACCTTCAAATGAAATAATCAAATCTAGAATTAAAATCGAAGCTCGAAATTTTGAAAATAAAAATAAAAAACAAAAGAAAAGTTTTTCCACTCTTCCATATTTGGTGTTAATCAAAGTCATGCTTCTTCGAGTAAAACTCTGTTCGTTTATAAATAAAAAAAGGTTGTGAAGAATTTTTTCTAGTTATTATCTATCAAATTTATAACCTTCACTTCAATATAATCAATGCTAAAAGAAAGCAAAATGATTAAAAGAAGAAGATTAAGAAAATAAGAAGCTTCAGTTGCGATGAATTGTTATTTAATTATATTTTAAGTGTTTTTCAAATTAGGATTCTTTATTATTATAAAAAATATGGTAATAATTATTAACAAAATAATAACTTATATAACAAATAGAGTTTCATGTGACGTTATAGAATATGTACATATTTACATGTTTCTATTTTTGATCAGTTTTATTCGATTTATTCGGTTTAATCGGTTATAAACCAAACCATGTCCAAATCCTACGGTTTTTATAAAATCATATCCATTCGGTTTATATGTTATATACCAAAACCACACCATATTGTCTATTTCAGTTCGGTTTCGTTTGGTACGGTTCGGTTTTACCATATTGGATAGGCATAGAACCTATCAATAATTCAAATAAGTTAGTATTTTTGTCAATCAATAACATACTCAATCTTGTAAACTAAATTGTCTATATAAACGATATGGGACCGTTGACTCGAGTATTCGTGTGCAAAATTATTCGGTCCATGCATGTATTCAATTAAATTAGTTTTTAAACATTTTTTGTCAACTGTTTTATATGATTAAACCAAATTTTGATTGGTTGAAAGGTTATAATGAAGATTTATAAGCAATATAGAATGATCCAGCTATGTAGTTCCTGTACCCCCAAACTTTTTCTGTTCATGACCCAAATTATAATCTTACATGCCATTGTCTTGTTCTCACAATGAGTGACCCTAGGGGATTTTGTAAACAATTATCCGACATGATTAGGTCTTGCGACTGAACATGTTAAAGTTCCAATGATCTTTAAATTGTAATATTTTAGTATCAAATCAACGACAAGTGTTACATAGAAGTTCTGGTATTGTTTTCAAGTCTCAAACGATCACAAGTAACAAGTTACATGGAGACTCTCATTGCGTCTAGTGTGCGAGTGTTTTCCACCTGTAAGAGGAGAAAGAAACTACTGGTGGGCTATAAGTAAATTCATTAATAATATTGACAAAGTATATGAATAATAGCAACAATATAAGCAAAATTGTTATTCAAATAAGGATCCATCTTTGAATAAAGAAAATAATAGTTTAGCGGAACAACATAATTAAAAATAGGGGTTTTTCTGGCGTCCAGTTCGCATTATGTAATTTGATAATATGATGTTTGAAAAGTCAATGTTGCTGGCTCTTGTCACTCTAACACCGCCACGTCCAAAAAAAAATAACAAAACAAATACATTAGAAAAAACTCAGAATGCAGATCCAAATCATATGTTTCATTGCTCTATTCATAGCTTTGTTCAGCACTGAAACCATTTCCGCCATCAAATTCAACTTCAACCATTTCGACGGAACAAACCAAATCTTCATCGGTTACGTTGAGCTAGGACCAGCAACCGATGGCATGAGCCGGTCAGGTGCTCTCTCCATGACCCGTTAAAATATTGTAAGCGGAATTGTGTATCTTATTCATTCACCCATGATATGTTTATATATAAACTTAACTTGGGGAATAAGTTAAACCTACGCTAAGAATAGGAAAACTACTTAACCTAAGCTCCTTAGAGATAAGAAACTATCCTTATTTTATTACTCCCCCTCAAGTTGGCAATGACATTTCTTGAATACCTAACTTGGACAATAAAAATTGAAAGGTTGGAGCTGGTAGTGCCTTGGTTAACAAGTCCGCTGGTTGATTCTTCGTTGAAATGTATTCGATAGTAATAAGCTTGGCTTGAACAGCATCTCTCACCGTATGACAATCTTTCTCGACATGCTTCGTCCTCTCATGAAAAACAGAATTCTTGGCAATATGTATCGCAGATTGGCTGTCACAAAACAATCGCATAGGACGCACATGAGAGAAACCAAACTGTTGAAGTAGACGTTTAAGCCACTTGAGCTCACACGTCGCATCTGCCATGGAGCGATACTCTGCCCCTGCCGAAGATCTCGATACAGTCTTCTGTTTCTTAGTCTTCCAAGAGACCAATGAATCACCAAGCATCACAATATATGCCGACAAAGAACGCCTGGTGAGTGGGCACGCCAACCAATCAGAGTCACAATATGCCGTAAGTGTCAAGTTGCAAGTAGACGATAGCATGATCCCTTGATCCGGACAGCCTTTTAAATAATGAACCACACGTAGAGCTGCTAGCCAATGCTCCGCCAGTGGCTTCTTCATGAACTGAGAAAGAAGATGAACAATATAGCTCAACTCAGGACGCGTAAACGTCAAGTAGATTAACCTCCCCACGAGTCTTCTGTATTGGCTTGGATCCGCAAGAGGTTCTCCTGTGGCGAGAGAAAGCTTATGATTCACTTCGGTTGGGACTGGAGATGGTTTAGCTCCCAAGAGACCACACTCAGCAATTATATCTAATGCATATTTTCTTTGAGAAACAAAGATTTCTTTCGGTCCACGAGCTACTTCCAGTCCAAGAAAATATTTGAGCTTGCCCAAATCCTTCATCTTAAAGCACTTATGGAGATAGTTCTTGAATCTGTGTATAGTAGAAACATCGTTACCGGCGATAAGAAAATCGTCAACGTATACGAGTTTATGTAAGCAAATATTCCCTTCGATAAACGAAAACATGGAGTAGTCTTCATAGCTCTGTTTGAAGCCAAAATCCAAGAGTGTTTTACTTAGCTTAGAGAACCAACATCGTGGTGATTGCTTCAGACCGTATAAAGACTTGCGAAGGCGACACACTTTGGAGGGATCATTAGCTTTGAACCCTGGTGGTAGTTGCATATATATTTCCTCTTCCAGATCTCCATGGAGAAATGCATTATGGACATCCATCTGATAGATTTCCCATCTTTTGATTCCTGCAAGCTTAAGTAGAAAACAAACTGTATTCATCTTTGCCACCGGAGCAAAAGTATCCTTGTAGTCACGCCCTGCTCTTTGACGGTTTCCATGTGCCACAAGTCGAGCTTTGGGTACTTGTTAGAATATCTCCAGCCACATCCAATCACCTTTTTGCCTGGAGGTAACGTAGTTACATCCCACGTATGATTGTCTTCTAGAGCTGTGATCTCTGTTTTCATGGCACCGTTGAAACGTTCGTCAAGTACAGCTTCTTTGTAAGTACGTGGGACCTCCTCCGTTGTTATTGATGCAAGAAAAGCCTGATGTTTTGCAGAAAAAGCAGAGACAGATATATAATCATCAATAGGATACAGTGTTTTACCTGAAACCGCATTTGAAGAACTCTGATCAAGAGGAGAAGAAACGTGAGAGGGATCCGTAGTAGAAGCTGCGTTAGTAACAATTTTTTTGAGTAGAACCGATGGTTTCTTAATTCTCTGACCGCGACCAAGAAGTTCAAGAAGGCCAGGAGACTGCGGTGATATAACTAGCTCCAGAATGACAGTAGGAGAAGTCTGCGAAGCCGGAGAAGCATCTGTGCTCAAAGGTGCAGGAGAAGATGGCGAATACGTATCATTAGATACTTGCGAACCAGTCGGAGGAATTGTAGGCGTAGAAGGAGAAGTCGTAGTCGTAGGTGAAGAAGAAGAATTATCAGGAGATGAAGTAGAGGACGTTGGTGGAGTTTGACTAGGAGAAGTTGTACTCCCCCTGGATTGAGTAGTGGGGAGAAGCCAGTCATCCATCAAGTTGCTTTGTATGATCAGAGGTGTGACATACGCGGTGTTATCGATACCAGGAAATTGATCTTCGAAGAAGACGACATCACGGCTCTCAAAAAATTCATTGTTTCCAAATCATATAACCGCCATGCCTTCTTACCAAAAGGGTATCCCACAAAGATGCATTGACGACTCCGTTCCCCAAATTTGTCCTTATCTCGTGATCTCCGATGTGCATAAGCCAGACAACCAAACACACGAAGTACACTGTAGACAGGAGCAGCGCCGTGTAGAAGCTCATACGGTGTTTTCCCGTCCAGAACTTGGGAAGGTGTTCGATTAATCATAAGAGCGCGGCAAGAATACTTTCTCCCCAAAAAGTAACACGTAGCTTTGACTGAAACAGGCACGCCCGTGCTACGTTAAGGATATGACGATGCTTTCGTTCTACTCTACCATTTTGTTGAGGCGTATCAACACACGAAGTCTGATGCATGATTCCATTGTTCTGAAAATATTTCTTGAGAACCATAAATTCTGTTCCATTGTCCGATCTCACCGTTAGAACCTGATGACCAAATTGGCGAACACTCATGGCGCAAATTTTTTGTAGAAGGGTGGCGACTTCTGATTTTTCTAACATTAAAAATGTCCAAAAAATTAATTTTTTTAACTTTACAGAAATTTCTCTATAATATTATTTGAGAAGTGAGTTTCTTACGTGTCGCGCTCACGTTAACTCCCACGGTAGTTGATTACGATGATACACTTAATGAATCAAATATATCTAATTATCATTATTAAATATTTATTCTATTTTTCCTTTTTTATTTAAGTTTCCTTTTTCTTTATTTTTTTCAAAAAACCAATATAATAAAGAAAATTTATAAATTTTAAAAACGAAAATATCTTTTATATATATAGTGTAATTCATAATTAGGAAAGTTCACAAAATAATCTTGATTTTAAAGTAAAGAAATAATCTTCCCTTTTAAAAGATAATCTTAAAAAATATAATATATATTTTAAAAGTATTAAGAATTTTATTTAAATCAATCTATTTCTCAAATTATTACAAAATAATTTAATAACACAAATTAAGATATATTTAATGAATAAAATTTAATTTAATCTTTCTTTTTTATTTAAGTTTCCTTTTATATTTTTCAAATTAACATATATGATAAATAAAATATTAATAAAATTTAAGAAAAATATTTTTTATATATATAATGTTATTTCATAAAAAAGAAAGTTTATAAAAATAATCTTGATATCAAAGTAAAGAAATAATCTTCCCTTTTAAAATTTATCGGTTATGCTTTATGTAACTTTGTACCTATCATCATTTTATTTTTATAATTTTCTTTTTCCAAATTAACATATACTAAATTACTAAAAAATCAAAATATATTTACACATCTAAGATAAACAACCAAACTAATACAATGAATAGAAATAGTTATACTTTAATTTGACGGAATATGTAACACAATATACCCACAAAATGAGTTACTAGACCAATTCAAAAATTTTATACAAAATCAAACATTAAATTAAATAATATATTTTATTTATAGTAATATTTTTATACATACAAATTATAGAACGGCTCAACATATTACAAATAAATATGAAATTTTCAAATAATATTATAAATGTATATATTAACCAACTATTACAATTAAGTGTTTTGTATAACTTATATATATATATATATATATATATATATGCATAAGGTTTCAAAGGACTATCATTGTTATATTTATTTATGTAAATTTGAATCGTTAACACTTTAGTTTACTTTTACTATTTGATTTTCAAAACAATATATATTGAATTATACATAATCTTACTAAAATATGTTTACAAATCTAGGACAAGAATCAAACTACATCAAAATAATAAAATTAATCAAAATTTTATGCTGTACAACAAAAATATTATTAGTTGAATCGGAAAAGTAAATGTTATCTAATATATCCAAATAATAACCAAACAATCGAGATATTATATATCCAAAATTATACGTCTAATTAAAATAAATTAATGTTATTTAAAATCATTCATATTGATTACAATATAAATAATATAATAATTAAAACTAAAATATTATAATATATTTATTTTATAATATTTATATCCGTGCATGAGCACGGAAAAATTACCTAGTGTTTTCATATTTTCTAGTACAACGTTATATTTAGTATAAGATATTAAAAATTGGAAAATCTCAGAGATATAACTAAAAAGTTCTATCACAACAATATTACAAGATCATTTTTTTTTCAAAGAACATTCACCAACGTTTAAAAGACTAAACTATTGTAAACACTAAACCCTAACTCACATTCTTAAATATTAAACCCTTGTGCTCACTAAATCTTAATCCAAATATAATCAATCATATAGCTATAAATATAAGTATATTTATTATTTTAATGAATGCTTTTTTGGAATATTTTGCTATCTTGGGATAAAAATATTTTATTAATTTTTTAAGGTATTTTTCTCATTGAAAATTCTTCTATACACAAGTTTGGGAGGAGGAGAGACTAGAGAGTACGAAAAGTGGAAACATTGTTGCTATTATAGAACTATGTATAAAAGTATATATATATGATATTTATTATTTGTATAGTATACTCATTAGTAAGCCCTAATGAAACCACTAGGTCACTTGACATACAAGTAACCTTTAATCTATATGAAAGAATACATGTTGTATATATATTGCCTTCAACTGCAAGATTCTTCCCAAGCTTGATATCTTGACTCTATTCACACTGGTTTTGTCCTGATTTTGCTTCTGCAACTAACCTATCTACAAGCCCCTTGAGCCTCTCTGCCCCTAAACCAGGTCTGATCTTAGCCACATCTTCCACAACTGTGCAATCCTGTTTCCCACCACACCACCCACCAGGAGTGAAACCACCTTTGTTGGTCCGCATAAGCAGTTCCTTATCGATCTTATCCAAAGCACTGTCATCTCTACTGAACTTTCTAGCAAACGGAGCACCGCTGGCAATCATTGGCTCCATGTCTCCTAAGGACAACGTACGAGGATGCTGTCTCGGTGGTCTGTCCCACGCGATGTAGTGAAGATCATGGTTCACCACGGTTTTGGAGAACTCAGGGGAGTTACATATGACTGTGTGGAAGTAACCTTCAGGAGAAGAAACAAAGTTTGTGTAATACATGAGTAAAGTTCTTGGTAAGTTGTCCCAACCCCAAATGATATACTCCACGAAGGAGCGAGAGAGAGCCATCCAAGCTGATCCTGAGATAAAAACCAACAAGAAGTTTCAAACTTCATTGCAACAAGAACAGACTTATTGCTTATGCAACAAGTAATAAGTTTCACTTCATTGCAACAAGAACAAAGTTATTGCTTATGAAACAAGTACTATGTTTTAACTTTAGGGTTAGAAGAAAAGTACTGACCGGTATGTAACTTAAACGCAGTTGGTAAACTTCGACCAGGTCTGACCCAAAGAATGTCTGCTTTGTTTAGCATGTAGAGTCCAGGATCAACCATTAATGGCATTGCCCGTTTTTCACTTCACCATGAGACACCAAGAAACATTAGTTTCAGATAACGATAACTATTTTTTTTCTTTTTTGAGAAACTGAGAGAGAGCTCACTTTTTCCAACCTAAGTCACTTGTGTGGTCGATAAAGCTGACGTTGCGGTCCAAAGTTGAAAATGTATACAAAAGATCTTCAAAACATAAAAGATTATTTAGTGAAACCTACCAAGATCAAGATCAAGAACAAAAAGGAAAGAAAGATGGAAGTGTTTACCATCTTGTGTCACTAATGGATAATCTGAAGCACTGAGATTGATAAACCAATCCCAATCCGGACTTCTCTTAAGAAGAATGGCACAAGCGTGAAGGGTATTAGCCACCATTGTTGGTCCAGTATAGGTCACAAGATTAGCTTTGGTTATCATATAAACATTCCCAATCTTAGAATACATAGAATCATTACTAATGCGAGAAGCCAGCTCTAGTCTCTCGTCAAGGGATGATTCAAGATCCAAGTGAACAATGTATTGGTTTCTTGGATGGTACAATGCTCTAAGAGTTCTCCAAAGGCTTTCAATATCTCCTTTAGACCCGGAGACAAGGTAAGCAAAACGTGGGAGCTTGTCCTCCTCAATTTTTGGATCATTTGTTGCGAAATGTGGAATAGTTTCATTGAATGGTGGTCGAAATGAAGTCATTAGACCCATGTTGAAGGAGGTTGCGATGAGGACAACGCAAACAAGAGATGTGATCACAAATGAGAATACCCATTTCTTATCCATGTTTGCATACCCCATTGATGAGGATTTGTAACCATGAGACATAGTCTGACACATGGAAAAAACTCTTGCTTGAATCAAGAACCTCTTTAGCAAATCTTTTTCTGCATATACATCAACTCAGCAATCTTGGTTTAGGCCACTAGCATCATAATCATTAGTTCATATCAAACAAATAGAGATTTTATTATTAGAAATCGAAAGATAATGTTTTTGTCCTCTAAAGCCGAGGAACTAAACAAAGATTGAAGGAACAGAGATTGAAACCTGTTTTCTTGTTCCTTTTCTCTGTATTGGTGCAACGAGAGCAAGAACTGAGGTTTGATACGTTCCGAAATAAACATAGAAAAACATAGACAGTTAAAAGAACTCTCTTCTGTCGACTAAAAGTTATATAGAGATGATGAAGAGAGAATAAACTATGAAACTCTTCCCAAATAACTTTTTTTCCTGAAAAGGAAAATGTAAATCCGTAAAGTTTATATCTAACGTGTAACGCAATCAATGGATGGTATAGAGTTAGTGTCTATATGGGAGTACTGGTACAGAAGAATAAGTCTTTACAATTTTTTTTCTTTTCTTGAACACAGAAAATTGATTTGGGGTTATGCAAGTGTAACAAACGCACAAGGAAATGTGATAACAACACTTCAACCACACTCGCAATTATTATTCCCTTTCTAAAATTAATTTGCTATAATTAAGAAACTCTTCTATTTACTCACCTTTTATAACATTTTAGGAAATTTTATTAATTATGTGTTTGAGTTATAAATATATCATTCAATTCTCATAACCGATTTGATTGTACGGTTAACTTATTTGATAAATGAATTTAAACAAACAACTTTAACTTGCGAGTAGGAAAATGATTTGTATTTTTTTTCTGGTTGAGTTGCATTAACTGGATTAGAGAAACAAGCCAGTGGTAATGAAGGTACGTATGGACCACGTTTATACCTGAAATTAATAATAAACATTTAATATTCTTCTTCTTCTTTATATTAAAAATTTCTCAATACAGATTAGTTTTGATTAATTGAGACTAACATATAATTGACTATTGACCCTGAAAAACCTATGAGCTGGTCAATGAGAGTTAATAAAAACAACTTCATCTCGAACCGCGCGGATTTTTGTTTTCATTTATTTTTATATAAACATTTTGTTTTCAATTCTAAATTGGTATATATTAAAATATATATGTGTCTATCAATTTTTAAAACATAATAAATTTACGGTATATTTTTTTCACTGAATAGATTGTTTCAAACTTTCACATATATTTGTATCTTCTTCTATATATATATTTTCAGATTATTATTTCATTATTAAAATTGTAACTATATATATAAATATTAGTAAAATATTTTTTTATTGTCATATTCAAAAATATTGTAACATTTCACAAATTGAAAAAAGTTTTTTTTTAAAATTAAACTTTTCGCTTCACAGATTTATATTATCGAATAAATAATTAAACATTTAGTTTTTGTTTAATTTTTAAAATATACTATGTAGTTTAAAATTTGATTTCATTGGTTTAATGTAGTAAAGATTAATCATTGTTAGATAATATGATTTCTGTTATTTTAAAAAAAAATCTTCATAATTTTAAAATTTAACATCGACAAATATTTAAATAATTAACATATAGATGTATAGTATTACACTATTAAATGATATCTATTTAATTTATACTATCTATAAATTTAAAGGATCATCTATTTTTTAAATCCAATTATTGATAGCCCAATAAAAATTTCTGGTAGGCCCAAAATTTAAATGATAAGATTAGAGATTAAATATACCATGACTTTATAGGAATATGTCCATTAGGTACATTTTCAAAAAAATCATACATGATTCAATGTTCTGACTTCTGTTTTAATATATAAGATAATAAAATATTTTTCTATAAAAATATTAAAATAACAGCCTTTAGGAAAAAACGCGTATTTTAAATATTTCTAGCAGAAACAAGAAATATAAATAGAAAATGCGAACGTAAAAACAAAATGGCCCTGTTCGTTTGTACATCTGGAAGATGCATCCAGATGGTCCATCTAGATGTTTTATCCAGATGCTCCATCTGGGTGTTGTTCGTTTCTTCATTTCGTCCATGCATCCAGATGAATCATCTGAATGCAACTATGTTTGTTTGCTTTTCATTTTTTAGCTTCCATCTACATCCAGGTGGACTTGTTAATAAAATGATTAAAATATAATTTTTTATGTCTCGGCGGAAAAATAGCATTTTTATGATTTTGGCGGAAAATATTTTTGCGGTTTTTGAGGAAAAATGTGCTTTTGGTGAAAAATTGCATTTTTGTGGTTTTGGCGGAAAAATACGTTTTTATGGGTTTGGCGGAAAAAATACGTTTTTGCGGTTTGGACGGGAAAAGTGTGTTTTGCAGTTTTGACGGGAAAAGTGTTTTTGACGAGAAATTTTTTTTTCACGATTTTGGCGGGAAAAGTTTTTTCGCGATTTTGGCAGGAAAAGCATTTTTGCGGGTTCGACGGGAAAATACATTTTTTCCGGTTTTGGGTGGGAAAATACATTTTTCCGATTTTGGCGGGAAAATGCGTTTTTCCGATTTTGGCGAGAAAATGCGTTTTCCAGTTTTGGCGGAAAAATGCGTTTTTTCGGTTTTGGCGGAAAAATTTCATTTTACGGTTTTGGCGGAAAAATGCATTTTTTCGGTTTTGGCGGGAAAATCTGTTTTTCCGGTTTTGGCGGAAAAATTGTGTTTTTCAGTTTTGGCGGGAAAATGCGTTTCTCCGGTTTTGGCGGGAAAATTCTATTTTCCGGTTTTGGCGAGAAAATGCATTTTCCGGTTTTGGCGGGAAAATTGTGTTTTTCGGGTTTGGCGAGAAAATTGTGTTTTTCCGATTTTGGCGAGAAAATGCTTTTTTGCGGTTTTGACCGGAAAATATTTTTTGGAGTTTGGCGGGAAAATGCGTTTTTTGGATTTTGGCTGGAAAATGTGTTTTTTTTTTGTTTTGACGGGAAAATGCATTTTTCGGTTTTGGTCGAAAAGTGCGGTTTTACTGGTTTAGCCGAAAAATGTGTTTTTATGGAAATGTGTCTTTTACGTTTTTTTTGCGGAAAAACGCATCTTGCAGTTTTGGCAGGAAAGTATGTTTTCCAGTTTTTGCGAGAAAATGTATTTTTTGGTTATAGTAGAAAAATATATATGCAAAAAAATAGAATTTAGGGTTTGAAAATAATATTTTGATTTTAAAATGTCATTTTTGTCATTTATCTTTTTGGACTGAACTAGATGCATCTGCATCCAGATGCACCATCAAGACTCACCTTCATTTGGGTGAGAATTTGAGATGAGTTCTTAAAAATCCAGTTGGGTGATCCATCTGGATGTAGCATTATAATGCACAAAACGAACATCGATTTGCATCAACGCCCGGCAAACGAACATGGCCAATATCTTTAATTAAAAAATGCTGTAAAAACAATTAAATTAAATAATTCTAAAAGATTATTAAAATGGAGCAGCAGCCTTTAGGAGAAAAAAAAAACGTAATCTTTTTTGTTTGGATATCAAGAAAGAAACAAGAAACATAAAAAATGGAAATGTGAACGCAAACATCGAGGCTTTTAATCTTCAACTCAGTTTTTCTTCTCTTATGGGATCAACAAAAAGTCTGCCCTCTCTCTGTACTTCCGAAACATCTTCTCGTATGTTCTCTTCTTCCTTAAAGCTTAAACCTTTACATCCTTTTCTCTTCAGTTTAAAACCTTTTCGAACACTTGTCGTGTTCCGAGTTGAATCAGTTTTTGTCATAATCAAGGTCTGATCTTTATCGTCTTTTTGGCGGTTTCGTGGCACAGGAACAAATGGGTTCTCCGGTTTCACTCTGCAACGGCGGCTTAGATGCGCGACGGCTAGTAATCGGAGATCTGTCGTCGAGAGAGACCACGGAGGAGGAAGACGACTACGCTGTGTTCTCCGGTGAGGAGGAAGAGGAGGAGGAGGAGGAGGAGGAGGAGGATGGGTGGAGAGAGGATCGTTTCTGTTTCTACTTTGTGAAGCAGTTCGCTTACGATGACCCTGAGATTAAGGCTAAGATCGATGAAGCTGATAATGAGATTTATAATTGCAACAGTGAGAGGATTCACATTGCAAACAGATTGAAAGCTAAAAGGGTAAAAGCTTCCTCCTTTGAGAGCCTTTTTGTTGATTTTTAATGGTCTCAAGTGTGTTGTTA
This sequence comes from Brassica napus, assembly GCF_020379485.1. Classification (NCBI taxonomy): domain Eukaryota; kingdom Viridiplantae; phylum Streptophyta; class Magnoliopsida; order Brassicales; family Brassicaceae; genus Brassica; species Brassica napus. The sequence goes on from NC_063449.1 coordinate 9,761,751, forward strand.
TCTTGGTGTAGGCTGAGAGATTGTCTCTGATGTCATCACTTGATGTAATGAAGGATCAAGAAACTACCAACAGGTTAAGTGAGGTTAAGATGGAGATGGAGTTGTTGGATGCTCAAATGGGTTGTGTGCTTGATCAAAGAGACAGAGCCTTTGAAAGGATTAAATTATTGAGGATACAACGAGACAAAGGGGTTTGTGTTTCTTTCATGTCAAAGGCTTGTTGGTGTGTCTTAAAGATCTTGTTTTTTTTTTTTCCTTCTAAAATCTAGTGTGTTGTGTTTCTGTAGAATGCCGCCTTTTTCCAGAGCCGTGCTGTCATGAAGAAGGCCATAGAGTTAGCTGCTTGTGGAAACTTTAGAGATCTTGAAGAGCTTGCTTACTCCGAGGTTTGTTTTTGTCAAGTCTATTGGGTCAATGTTCTAAAAAACGGTTTAGGCAGCACCTAGGCTTCTGACTAGTCAGCAAATACGACCTAAACAAAATGACTTAAAAAAAAAAAAAAATTAAAAGTATTAATTAGGCACCTGTCTAATCAATAATTCCTTATAAAACGCCTAATAGCGCCTACCGATTTTTCTTTTAAACATTGAATGGGTGTATGTCTCTGAGGTTTGAGTTTGTGTTCTTACTTGGTCTTTGTCTTTTGAATAGGTTGATAAATTTATGTCTCGTTGGAACAATGACAAAGCTTTTAGGGATGATTACAAGAAAAGAATCTTGCCTTCACGAAAGCTAAGGGGCAATGAGCAGATTAGGAGCTCAGAATGTGATGTAGATACTGAGAATAGAGATGAAACAGCAATAGAACTCAAGAGGTTTTGTACTGAGGAGGAGGAGGAGAGTGATAAAGAAGCTTTGAAGGAGAAGAGACGAGAAGAGCAGTTAGAGAAAGCTAGACTAGCGATGGAGAGGAAGAGGAAGCTACATGAGAAAGCTGCTGCTAAAGCTGCCATAAGAGCTAAGAAGGAAGCTGAGAAGAAACTCAAGGAGCTCGAGAAGAGAGCTAAGAAGAAGAAGGTTCTAGAGAGAACACCAGAGACAGTCACGGAAGCATCAGAGCCGGAGAAGGAGAAACCACTGAATGGGAGATCAGTGAGTTGGAACCAGAGAAGTTTGAGGTACAGACATCACAAGAAAGGAAACGAGAATGTCCCCAAAGCCATCTTGAAGCGTAGGAGAGCTTACAGGTTATGGGTTTGGAGTGTTTCCTCTGCTGCACTTGCGCTCCCTCTAGCTCTCTTCATTGTCTTCTTTTACGTTCGATGAGAGGAAGAAGAAGAAATGTAAAAGGAGATTTAAGTTAGATTAGTGTTGTGTTTGGTGTCATAAAATTTCAAGAGTAGTCAAGGAATTTGCATCCATAGAGAGTTATGAGGTCTCTCCATGGATGGAAATGTCTTTGACCATCTTGTAATTCATGATTCTAAACAGAGACATTTCATAGTTTATATGTTTTGATCTGTTTGTTGACATTAGGAACCAAGACACTCTCTTAGTGGTGATTAGTTTAATATTGTATATACATGTAAGAGTCATCATGGAATCTTTTACATAAATATAACTTTTGGATTGGCTTCTTTTGTTTGCGTTGTGTGAACCTTCTAATCAATGAGAGTTTTTCGATATGTATTAGATGTTGAGAAACCTTCTATTGGACTTAGAGGCTTCTCTCATCAACATGGGTTTACAGAGGAGAGAAGCTATGGCTGTCATTCGGCCTTTGTCTATCTAGAAAGTCCCTCTGTTTCTTGAAGAGTGTTCATTCTCATTCTCTCAATTCTTGTGGGATTGTAGGCAAAGACGTGCAGCTTCAAGAAGAGAAGTTCTTCACAGTGGCGGATCTAGAAAATATATTGAGTGGGGGCATAATTAATTAATTAATTATTATATAAATTAATTATTATTCAATAATATTCCTTAAATGTGTTCTAATATTTTTCAATAAGAATAACATTTAGAAGAAAAATAAATTTGTGAAATAATATAACTAAAAAATAAATGAAGAAAAATAGTGAATATACTAACAAAATGATATGAAAAAAAATACTTGAATTCAAAAAAAAATGTATATATACATATATATTTTTTGTTTTTTTGAACACACTTGAACTCAAAATATATAAAAACAAAAGATTTAGAATGAAACCAATATAGGAACAAGGAAAAAAGAACATGAGAAAACTAATGAAACACGTGGTCAAGAAAAAGAAACCAGAAAAGTAAAGGAAAGATAAAAATAGCACTATTTAAGGTTGCAGATGGGTTCGAACGTTGGTCTAGTGGGGGCAGAAAAAACGTTTTAACCAATAAGGCAGCAGAACACATTGTTCTCCTAGTGTATTTAAATTTAATTAGAGATTTTACTGGGGGCAGCTGCCCCCATGCTGCGTAACGTAGATCCGCCCATGGTTCTTCATACAGATTTTTCTCACACTACCTTTAGAAGAATCATTTTTACTAATGGGAAAAAATTGCTGTTGTTACAGTAGTTGCTAAGGGAGCTTACCCTTTGGTCAGTTTTCATCTCTGTAGAAAATTTTCCCTCTGAAAATGTTAACTTAAGTTAAAGCTAAGTTTTGTGTGGGATCTGTCTTTTATCTTAAGCTGAGCAGTGTAGGAGGATCTAGGTTGGTTGATGTAGTTGTATTTGCTGTAACTATAAAATTAAAATGAAAAACATAAAGATCTTGCTACATTAATATTTTTTTCTACCGTTTAAAAAATATTGTTTTAGACAATGCATCTTTTCCAGCTACAGAATTTGTTATCTTTGGAATGTAGTTTTAAAAACTAATACGTTTTATCGTTTTAAGTAAAAAAGTAAACCTAAAAACAGTTTTACAGCACAATTAATCATCCCCTAGTTGCAGCTTTGAGATATAATAAATTCATGTGTTGTTGAGGTTTGTTCTTTGTAAGAGCCTAAGTATGTTTCATGTTTGTGTTGGTTTTTCATTTGTAGCATCACTGGGAATTCGGGTTTCAAGCCTGTTTTTATGACGACATTGATTCTGTCTAGCAACATTATTCAGCTCCATAACGAAATCTTTTCTTTAACATCGTTTCTTTGGCTATTTGAATTTAATGGTATCCAAGGAAGAAAAAGGAGCTCAGGTTCTGATAGTTCCTGAACTTGGTTTGTTCATTGCTTCAGCTCTGGACAAGGTTAAACCTTTCTGGTTCACTTGTAACCTGTTAACCAGTATCTTGCTCTGCAGTAATCTGGCCTTATGAATGAATCTTTCATAGGTTGGGAATGTTTCTGCAACTTGTAGTAAGATACCTTCGCTTGCTCTTGAATAGGAAGTTAGGAACCTCCTAGGTATGAATGATGAGCACCAATTCTGCTGATGTGTCTTCATTCTATATGTTGCATCTAGGCGATGGATGCTTCCTCAAATACATCATATCAACTGGGTCGCATCAAATGTGTTGCATCAAATTGTTATAGATGTGATATTGTTGGGATTATGCTCACGAGTCTACGCACACTAGGATTTTAAGATTGGGATGCCTTCTATATATCTTGTATTCTTGTAATATTAATGTAAGCTGAATACTATCTCTAAATTTTTTTTTGAACACAAAGTTTCTTTCATTCATAATCAATCTTGTTCAGTACAATAGAAAGAGGGAATTAGCCATCCTTTTTGTCCATACGCATAACATACAACACATAAATAAGCTAAGTAAGATAAGTCTTCAACCAAAGATGACAGCGAATTCGAGACGGTGCTTGAATGCGTCGGGAGAGCCTTCACGACAAAGTCGAACAGCTGGAGAATAGTCACGTAATGTGACGTTGAGGTCCAGACCTCATCTACGAGAACTACCAAAGTAATCTCGATTGCATCTTCAAGTCCCGTGGAGACCGCTACGCAAGATGGCAAACCGATGAGGAAACTGAAGCATACACTCGGCACCAAGACCGAGGAAATACCTATTTCCATAGGAAAAAGGTAAGGTGGTAACAGTGTCTCCTCGGCAGAGGAGAATGGTCGAGAGAGAACCGAGGTTAACACGCCGGAAATCTCTGATAAAGAAAATCTCTGTAATAATCTGAAACGCTTTTTCATTCTTGAGTTTGGGCTTTGGTAAGCTTCTACTTGGGCTGTTTCTATTTGAGCTGGCAGGTTGTGTAGCTCTAATGGGCCAAACCCAATCATAAGTGAAAAGTAACCCATTGCACCTAACCTGCTCGGAGCAAAACGCGTCGGATTTTGGCTGTTTGACGGTGCCATAGGAGAGGTCACCGGAGATGCGTCGGAGAGAAACAGTACAGCCGTTGAGGAGGATCCACGCAAGGGCAGAGAGCAGCACTTTAGGAGACGAGTACAGTGAAGAAACATCTAAGAAATTAAGGTCTGGTCTCATGGAGATCTGAGATCTGATGCCTGAAAGCTGGGAGAGAGCAAAACACAGTATGATAAGAGGCTCAGTCCTTACCGGAGACGGAAGGGAAGAGCTCGTTAAATAAGAACTATGCTCCAAGGGCTGGTGAAAGTACGGGACATAGTCGATCTCTTGACCCGTCCGACAGCTACTAGAGCGAGGTTCATCGGGAACTCTCCCTAAGAACCAGAACATAGCGGCGGTGAGAGAATCCTCTCGACTCGTCGCTAGAGCAGAAACCATCTGAGGAGAAAGGACCGCCGGTAGATCTGAGACAAAGAGTCCTCGGCTTCGTCGTTGCGTCCGTTGGGGTCTCCCTCCTCCGATAGAACAAATGTTGTAACACAGTAACAAACGATAGAGAAAGTGAGAAAAAGCCATGAAGATGAAAGAGCTTGAGGTTCCCGGTGACAGTGCCCAGCGCCGGCGAGAAAACGCTTCACCGGCGCCGGAGAAAGAAGATCTGGGATGTGCCTCGAAAATTGTGTCTAGGAGAGAAAGTTTGCTAAAAAATTTGGTCTATACTATCTCTAAATAATAAACTCTTTTTGCATTTGTACCTAGTCAATTTGGTGAACCACATTACATAGTTGTGTCTTTAATTGTTACATCTGTTCCTTCTCCTTTATGCTACAACGAATTCCTCGAGATCATTTAGTTTCCTCTTTACAGTCTAGTTACCAAGAACGGAACCACAGTAAAGACATGTGATGTTGTCTCTTTAGTGGGAAAGAGAAATTCAAGGTAAGCTGTTGAAAATGAGGTTAGTTAGTGATTTATTTTAGAAATGTTGTGTTAATTGTGTTTGAATCACAGATTGGAGGGATCAAAACGAAGAAAGGAAATTTCAGTTGAAATCATCAGATATCTCTAGAAAGAAGCTGTAACAAGTTATCAAGGATTAAGTATAACATTTTATATGTTTTAAATTTTTATTTAATAATTATGTTTGTGTTACATATGTATACTCACCCACAAAATCATTACATGCGTATGCATGAAGACTTTGTATACTTATAAAATCCTCACAGTATATATGCTATAACGGTCTCTTCCACAAAAGAAAACAATATAACAGCTCAAAAATACAATATAAATTATAACACTCACTTTTCAATATTTTATAAAGTTAATTAAGCATACCCGCAATATCCATACTCACACTCAAACCCTGACTTGCACTTCCTCGTGCACTTCCCACAATGGTTAGGGTTAAAGTTAACGTACGTGCAAACACCACCGCAGCAACGCTGCCCAAAACCACACTTCTTACCGCATCGACCACAGTTATTCATGTCTCCAAGAATATTTCGACAATGCATCTTGCAGCAATGCAATAGGCTCGTGCCATTGTTCGCTTTGAATCCATTGCAAATGTTGTAACTCTCCACGTGACATCTCATTCCTTTCTTGATCTTCTTGTACTTAGAAACTAGTAGTCTAGTTTTGGATGAAACTGTCACGTTTGAGAGTATTGTGAGAGCTTCATCAAGAATGTAAAACTCGGGATCTTCTTCGTCGGCAACCTCATCACCCAAAACGGAATGAGGATTAGATGTTGTTGTTATTAGGAAGTATAGGATTAAAGAGAGAAGTGAGGTGCTTTTAATGATAGTATTGGGAATCTTAATGACCATTTTTGTGTTTTAAGTAAGAGATTAACCAAAGAGATTTTGGCTTTGGAGCAGAGAAGAAGCAATGAAAGGAAGAGTGGGACTTAAGAGAAGATCTATGCTCTTGCAAATGATGGGTATTTTAAGGCAGCAACAAACATTATTTTAAATTCTGATTTTTATATATTTAAAAGAATTTGAAAAACTTATAGGCCATTGCTTAAAATGAATTAATTATTCCTCAAATCTAGGCTGCCACAAGTGATCGTTGTCTAGATGAAGTCATACACGTTTGGATCTCATTGGTGAAAAAAGTTTTTTTTTTTTAAACGGTATAATTAGTTTCTGGAAGAGCCATAATAATATCACTGTATCAAACATGGTTAAAATCGAAATGGAAACGTTTGAACATTAATTTTGATTTACATGTTTGATCTTCAATTTTTGGGGTTATTAAGAGGTTTCAAACAAAACTCATAATTATTCAAATCTAAAATTAAATCGTAGTATAATATTAATTTTGTTACTATATACTCCATTTGTTTCTCAATAAGTGTCATTTTGACATTTTTTACACAGATTAAAAAAGTGATGAAAATATATGTAAATTATTATTAATTACACATCTTTGATCAATAGTATTTGAGATAAATAAAACTATTTATAATATCAATGCAGTTTAAAATTAATTTTTAGCTGAAAGTAAATATAATTTTCATTGAAATTGTAAAGTGATATTTTTTGCGTAACAAAAAAAAATGTTAGAATGACATTTAATCATTTATTATGAAACAGAGAGAATATTTTTCATTGTTATATGCAACACCTGGTATCTATAGTCAGTTAAGCTAATCTTTAACCTTTTTTTGACATCAGCTAATCTTCAACATTAATTTTGTTTTATCAATTACGTTCATTATTTTACTAAGTATTTGTACTTTCTGCCACTATTCATTTTCTTTTTATCTCTATGTTGATTGATTCAGAAAAGTTTTACAGTCAAGACAAATACGAAATCGTATTCCTTATTTGCGTCGTTACTTCTAATACAAACGATTTATGTATAACCCTCGTATACTCGTCATGTATATTTCTTCTAATCTATAAATGTCACAGATGATTCAGTTTTGATCAAAAGTCAAAAGGCAATTTTTGTTCTATTGTGCATTATATAATACCTTATATAATACACGTTAATATATGTAAATTCGATCTCGATTATTAACTAGATACGTGACTCCCTATAAGGAAAAACGATTAAATAAAGGAAGTCAAACGAATTAACATTAATTTAAAAATCATGAATGGACAACACACATGCATGACTGATAAAAAAACAGCACAAGTTCTCTTCAACTGCATGTGCATAAGTTGTCTCTTAAGCTTATGTTTTAATTCAAACGTAGCACGTGTGTGTTATGACGGTGGAACAACTAAGATCCTTCTTATTTGGCACTAAATACGGTAAGTGTCACATACGAGTTACGCTTACTGCGCAACCGAAGCTGGCGACCCAATGTGGGAGCTCTCTACGTGTCACTGTCAACGTCCGTGATAGTCGTATCACCACCACCGTCTAAATTGATTACTTTTCTCGGTCCATAATAAGCTCCATGAGCCGTTGACTATGAATCTATGATCATGATTGTTCATTACTTATGTATTCTGGTCATTGATTGGTTTTATTCCTAACTATGTGCCGCGCACATGACATGCAAAAGCTATAAGCTTATAAAGCCTATACGCGCGTGGAAAAAACTATATAATACGTCATACGCATTATGACAAAAAACTCTATTAACGCAGCTTATGTGAAAAAATATTTTACACGGGGGTAATATATTCATCTTATTAATGGATTGGAAGCCAGAAATGAATGAGCAACTCCACGTTTGATTACTATTGAGTGAAGGGGCAAAACACTCTACGATCGGCCCCACAACTTATTTTCGAAGAATCAAGAAGCAAACGTCAAAGATGATATATCAGCCAAGAACAAACGATAGAAGATACGATGACTGTGTTAAAAAAACGATACGATGACCACTTAAAATGCAATAAACAGATCTTATAATCTAACTAAAAGCTATAAAACAAATACAGAAAACATTTTGTTTATGTACATAAGAAATTTAAGTTGTTTATTCAGACAACAAGTAAAATTTTTGTCGCTAAAGATTTACAGTTGAATCTATCTAGAATGTACGTGTTCCACAAAAAAATGTTAAAGAAAATCTTTCTGCAATTGGCGTGATGTACAACATGAACTCACAAGTCACAAGTCACAACATGACTCAAGAGTTTAGCAATCACATATGCCGTTTCTTAGAAACAATAACATATATGGTACTCTTATATTTCTCTGTAATAGTAACTCAATGTGCTATTTTGCCGTAGCAATAAAAAGAAAACTGGATGATTTGGTACCTAAACTAAAGTATTCTAAATCTACCATCTATTATAGCAAACTACGGTTCCGATTAACTGAAAAATAATACTGGACATAACATTTAGTAGACATAAAGAAAAGAGAATATCAGAGGACCTATTCCTCATGACTACAACTGGACTTCTAGTTTTTTTTTGAATTTGAATCGATCATAGGTAAGTAAGAATGATCTATTGCACATTCTAACAAGTACACATTGTGATTCAATAGATTTCCAAGCCCTTATTTCGACTGTGTATGACTAGGAGACCAAGGGATATACACTAGTAACAAAAATGTTTTCAATCACTGTTCAATTTAACTGTTAGTATGTGATCTAAACTTAGGCTTTTGGGTTTAGTCAAATTGGTTGTTATATTGTTACTCGGGTTAGTTAGGATTCGGTTAAACAAACATGTACAATTTAGAAATCTAGAATTGTAACCAGGGCCGGACCTGATAATTATTGTTCTAGAAGCTAAACACTCTTTTGGCCCATTTATTTTTAAAAATCATGAAACACTGAAATATGCATCTAAAGAAGTTTGAAGCATCTATATTATTAAAAAAGAAGTACCCATTTGAAAATGTTCTTACTTCATTAACTAAATTCCCTATTTTTTTTGCTTGTCTTTTTCAATTGTATTTATGAAATATCCTAAAACGAATAAAACTGTCTAATTTATTACTTGTCTTTTCAGTTACATTAATGAAATATGCTTAAATGAATTTAAACTTCCTATTTTATTGTTTGTCTTTTTTCAGTTACCTTAATGAAATATCTTTAAATAAATTTGGATATAATGTCATTTAATCAACCAAAAAAACTCATGAGTTATCCTTACGTGCATAATTTTAATAATGGAGATTTTTAAAAGCGTGCATCATTAAAATGTTACCTAAAACATGCAGCACTAATATATAACATGCCTCAATAAAACTAGAATTTGACTCACACAATTGTACGGATATTATTTTCAGTTGATTAAATTTAAAAATAATTATTTATTCAAAATATATTTAAGAATGGCTATGTTTTTAAAAATTATATGGTATTATTTGCTCATAACTCATTTGTCATTTGATAAATTGTTAGAAAGAAATTTTTAGCATAATATAACTAAATTGTCATTTTCTAAATTTATGGTTTTTATTTATATTTTTTATTATTTAATTATAATATTTTCATTTTATATTTGAAAGATAAATGAATTTTCTTTCAAACAATATTTTTGTAAATGTATTTTTTAAAAAATAATCAATTAAAATTGTTATTATCATTGAATATCATTATTTTTGACATAATTTGAGTTTTCGTTTACATAAAAAATTATCATATTTTAGGATAATTTTAATTTAAAATATAATTTTCATATTTTTCAAACAAATTCTAAAACTATTTTTTAAATATTTTGTTATAATTTTTAAAAAAATATTGAGTTGCATTTCAAATAAAAAGGTAAAGATCTTAAAAATATTCTAATTAAAATATGTAAAATTTAATATAGTTTTAAGGAAATGGTCAAAATAAAAAAAATTACACATAAAATAATCATGATTTTTGTTAACTGGGTGGATCATTATTTATATGATATCGCACACGAAAGAAAAATTTCTGTTTTTAAAATTATCTAATTAACTCTATACTCATTTTTTAAATATTTTTTATATGATATCATACATTCGTAAGAAAATAGATAGTTTAAGATGCAAAAAAAAATATTTACTTAATGAATATAATATTAACGAATATTACAAATACATCATTTAACAAAATAAATAATTAAAAACTGAAAATTCATACCCGCGCTTCAGGATCTAGTGGTCTTTAATTAAGTGCAATATCAGAAGTTATTACCGGTAGAGCTAAATAACATTTCTGTTATCGGTGGAACGAATATATATATATATATATATATATATATTGTCGTCTGCCCTGAAGCACATGCTTCATTGGTTTGTATTCAGAACGACCCTGATTGTAACTTATCATTTCACAAGTTTTACAAAATGAGAGACCTTATGATGCATACAAGTACCAAACAAAATAGAGATTAATTACAATGTAAAAATAAAGAAATTACTCAATACCAGAAAATAAATCTACCTTTTAATGAATGGATATTAGCGATCAGTCTCTAGAATCCGTCAGATACTAAATCACAAATAGTTAAAACAACATAAAAGATTACCAACATAAAAGGTTAGGAGGAGCACATCCCGAACATTCAAGGAATGTAGGCTCAACAGCTTTATACTAGGCCCGATAAGGGTCCATAAAAAGTCAGACGGTTACATAACAAGTGTCAAGTGGTTATATATACCAAAAAAAACTCTATACAAAGGTTTACACTTTACTACTTCCATCTCTCTCTGTTTCCCCTGTTTTCGATTGATTGTAGAGAGAAGAGGAAGAAGAAGAAGAAGAAGATGGTGAGAGGAAAGATAGAGTTAAAGAAGATAGAGAATGCGAACCGTCTTCAAGTCAGTTTCACCAACAGACGCAAAGTGTTGATGAAGAAGGCTAACGATCTTTCGATCCTCTGCGACGCTGACGTAGCTCTTATCGTCTTCTCCAACACGGGAGACGTTTAAAATTTCTCTAGCCGCAGGTAAATCTCAAAAATGATTCTTTTTCGTTTTGAGATTTGGGAAAAATATCAACTTTCGTTGTTTCTTGCGTCCGAAGAAAACAGAGCAGATTATAAATCTTAGGGTTTTGTGTGTTTAAGGACTCGAGATTAGTAGTAGAGTCGATTAATTTTCTTGAAGAGACTAATTAACGGAAGGTTTTGTGTTCAAGTATGGAGCAAATACTCTCTAGATATGGGTACATTGCTGCTGATCACAGACAGAGACAAGAATCTATGTGTTCTTGAGATGTTTGTTCATGAGAGCAGGAGCTTGAGGGTATGAGTTTCTCGGATCTTGTTTCTCTTGAAAGCCAGTTGAATGATAGCTTGCTTAGTGTCAAAGATCAAAAGGTGAACGAATACTATTTTTTTTATTCAAAAGATTGAAAAGAATCATCTCTGACTTGCAAAGTTTTCAGACAATCTTGCTCAACCAGGTAGAAACATCTCGGTTACAGGTAAATAACATGGCTACTCCTCTAACTCAATCATCATCAATGTTAAATCTATATCACAATCTGTATTCATTTGCTTACTATGCTTTACCAGGAGAAAATAGCATTGGAAGAGAACCAACTTTTGCGCAAACAGGTAAGAGATTTTGTTTAAATCGTTACAACTAGCTCACCATATCTCTTTACTGATTCAAAGCTACTTTACTCCTCAGATAGAGTCGATGGTGGGGAGAGGTTCATCAGGACCACAAGTAGATCCTGAGAGCTCTTCATCAGTGTAGAGGATGGATTTGACCATCCCACAAGGCCCGAGGAATAGGAAAGCCTGGCCCGGATTAGGAAGAGCGACGGCTCGATCGGTCGGCTCAAGAGTCAGGTCTCTCGGCTTGACTCTTGAGTACTTTTAGTTGATCATCATCGACTGAAGTACGTTCGGCTCAGCGGCTGCTCGGACGCCTACGGGCTTCTCGGCCCAGCAGAGGAGGCCCACCAAGATGGCGTAAATTAGGTCAAGGACGAGGTATCAGGACGTCTATATAAGGGAAAGGGGAGACAACGAGAAAAGGATCCGAAATCACTGACTAACACTTGGCGGCTAGATTAGGGTTTTCACCTTTGCTTCATCTCGCCGTTAATTGTACTTTTCCGGTAGCTCATTGAGCCACCGGCTTCCTTTCTGTCGCACTCTCTTCTTTTCCCTTGTAACCGACCGAACGTTTTTTCTTCGACCATTAATAAGACGTCTTTGTTTAAACCCACATCTTATTTATTACCGTTTTCCGATCAAACAGTTGGCGCCCACCGTGGGGCAACTAGCAAAGTAACGTCAGAACTATGGTCGTTAGCAATGACAGTTCTTCGTCAGGCGAGGAGCGCGAAGCTCTCGAGGTGACACCGGCTCCAGAGGTGACACCTACGCCTACACCAGTAACTCCACTTCCCTATCCTGCATATATGGAAACTATCCTGGCACGCTTCGCCCTACAAGAAGCGGCGCAGAAGGCGGCAGTTGACCAAATCACGGCGATAGCAAAAATCCTTGCTCCTCTCGCTGCAAACGCCGAAGCTTCAACGGCGCAGTATCGTCGACACCTGTTCGCCACAGAACGAACCACCGACTTGGCACCTACGCGGGATAACGATAACCAAAGCACCGGTAACGACAGCAACACTCACACCGCAAGCGAACTAGCCGCGTTGAAACAGTCGGTCCTCGATATCAATTCGAAGATCCGCCAGGTGACGACGTCCGCGCCCCAAATCGAGCATGTACTCGCGGAATCTCTTCGTACACCCTTCACGCAAAAGGTTACCGGCGTGCGGCTACAGAAGATGGAGAAACTCCGTCTTCCAACCTTCAAAGGTCTCTCTGACCCTTCTACTCACGTCACGTCTTTCAACATAGCGATGCGACGCGCAAACCTGACCGACGAAGACAAAGACACCGGCTTTTGCCAACTCTTCGTCGAAACCCTAGAAGGACCGGCCCTTACTTGGTTCACCGGCCTCAGAGAGAACTCCGTCGACTGTTTCCACGACCTCTCGACGGCTTTCCTTAAGAACTATATCATGTTCACCAACCAGGAAGCGACCGTGTCAGATTTGTGGAACCTCACTCACGCCAGCGACCAAAGTCTCCGCGACTTCATGGAGAAATTCAAAGCTATTGTCTCGAAGATTGATATTCCCTACCATATCGCCGTCGAATCTTTGATGAACACCTTGCACGTCGACTCCACATTACGCCAGGATCTTTACCGATATCCGACAAAATCTGTCTCCGACGCCATCGCTCGCTCGCACAACTTTATCCGCATGGAAGATGACACCAGAGCAAAGTTCGCAAAAGAAGCAGCAGTGAGACAGCGATCCTCCTGAACAAACGACACCCGCCCCGAGCCTCGCCTGCACTCCTCCGATGGAAATACCACTCAGAAGCGAGGCTACGTTAGCTCGGTCGATGATGAGGAATCTCCAAAATCAGCAGCCGTCACGCGAGAGAAAGGCTGGAACCACTGGGATCGAGACTCCGCTCCGAAGCAATCAACCCCAACCGAACCAGCGAGTTCAAACTCCGAGGAGCCAAAAAAATGGTGCCTCTACCACAAAAGGGATTCCCACGACACGAAGGAATGCAAGGTCCTCATCGGGCAGTTTTTCGACGGGATCACTAATGGGACAATCCAAATGCCCACTTCTCCTACGACACCGAAAAACACTAAAAGCTGGAGTAAGAACAAGGAGAACAAGGCACAGAAGTCTCAAAAGAACACGGCCCCGAGCGAGGAAAGAGCAAGCCCTGAGCGCACTCCCGTCAACAACGTTGGCCCCGCCAATGATTCATCAGAAGACGAACACCCGCGTCGCCGGCGACGAGTGGAAGTCATACTCTCTCGCCCTTGCGACTCCTCTGATGACGACGTCCCGACAGTGCAACCAGATATGCGCGATAAATTGGACAGCAAGGATAAGCAGTCTCTCGCTCCCTCGAAAGAAGATAAAGACCTGCGCATTTTATTGAAGCGAAAAAGCGCCACGAACGAAAACACAGGAACCACCGACTTCCGTGCGACCATCTCAAAATGAAACGCTCGGAGAGTCGGTCAAACTGGCGACCTTCGTGACCAGCTCAATTCGAAGGCCGACGATCTGCGAATCCAACTCAACCATTCGAAAGGGTCCGATCTGCGACGACGTCTTGAGTCAAAAAAGAAACAGCCCGCAGAAATTCCTACATTCGAGAACACAACTGACGATTTGAGGAAGCAACTCGAATCAATGCGAGCTACCCGAGCCCCGCACATTAGTGTCATAATGGGCGTATCACCACCTTGCGGTGACTCGGTTCGAGCCGTGAAAGATTACAAACGTCAAGCAACCACCTCTCAGAAGTGGCCTTCTCCAGTCGAAAATGATCACCAGATCACTTTTTCGGCACTAGACACCAAGGGCGTCCACATGCCACATAACGATCCTCTCCTCGTCGACCTTGACATCGGCGAATGTCTGGTCGCAAAAGTCCTTATTGAAATCGGCAGCTCAGTCGATCTCATCTTTCGCGACACACTCGACAAAATGGGAGTTGATTTAAGGGATATGAAGCCTTCCTCTCGCACGCTCACCGGCTTCAACGGAGCCTCGGAGCAAATGATCGGGACAATTACGCAGGTGGTATAACCCGCACCGTCAAGTTCTCCGTCATCCGCGCCAAAGCACCCTATAATGCCATACTCGGAACACCATGGTTGCATTCCATGAAAGCTGTCCCTTTGACTTATCATCAATGCATCAAATTTCCCGGAAAAGACGGCAAAACTCAGACGATTCGGGGAGATCAACAAGCCGCAAGAGAACTACTGATCGCAACTGTAAAGATGCAGTAACAAGCTTCCCTTGTCAACTCCGTCAGTAAACCACTCAACAAGATGTACCCTCAGAAGAAGGAAGTTCGTGAAGTCGCAATTGATGAATCCGACCCGACGAAAATCATCCGAGTTGGCGTCTACCTGTCCGACGACGTATATTCAAGGATCATCTCTTTCATCAAGGACAACGCCTCGACGTTCGCCTGGAAGACTTCCGACATGAAGGGGATCGACCCCGCAGTTACCTCTCATGAACTGCACGTCGATCCGACGTTCAAACTCATCTGACAGAAGAGACAAAAACTCGGTCCAGAACGATCTAAAGCCGTAAACGAAGAAGTCGACAGGCTCCTCGACGCGGGTTTCATAACCGAAGTCCGATACCCCGTATGGTTGGCTAACCCGGTTGTCGTCAAAAAGAAAAATGGCAAATGGCGCATATGCGTCGACTTCACGGACCTCAACAAGGCGTGCCCAAAGGACAGTTACCCACTCCCTCATAGCGATCGTCTCGTCGAATCAACTGCTGGTAACGAACTCCTAACCTTCATGGACGCTTTCTCGGGATACAACCAGATCTTGATGCATCCCGACGATCGCGAGAAGACGGTATTCATCACCGACAGAGGGACCTACTGCTACAAGGTGATGCCCTTCGGGCTAAAGAATGCCGGCGCGACTTATCAGCGACTCGTCAACCGAATGTTCGCCGATCAGCTAGGCAACACCATGGAAGTGTACATCGACGACATGTTAGTCAAATCGCTCAAGGCCGACGATCACCTAAACAACTTACGCGACTGCTTCAAGATCTTGAATGACTACGGGATGAAGCTCAACCCAGCCAAGAGTACCTTCGGTGTCACTTCGGGAGAATTCCTCGGCTACATTGTCACTCAACAAGGAATCGAGGCTAACCCCAAGCAGATCTCGGCAATCCTCGATCTTCCAAGCCCAAAGACCAACCGCGAAGTACAGCGACTAACCGGACGCATAGCAGCTCTCAACAAGTTCATCTCGCGATCAACCGATAAGTGTCTTCCCTTCTACGAACTACTAAGAGGCAACAAGAGGTTCGTCTGGGACGAAAAGTGCGAAGAGGCGTTCAATCAACTCAAGCACTACCTCACAACCCCCCCCCCCCCAGTACTATCAAAGCCAGAAGCCGGCGACACATTGTCTCTCTACATAGCCGTCACATCCTCCGCTGTCAGCAGCGTGCTCATTCGAGAAGATCGGGGAGAACAGAAACCAATCTTTTACACAAGTAAAAGAATGACCGAGCCGGAGACGAGATACCCAACACTCGAAAAGATGGCCTTAGCTGTCGTCACCTCGGCCAGGAAACTGCGACCCTACTTTCAGTCGCACACGATTGAAGTGCTCTCCAACCAACCACTCCGAACGATTATGCAGAATACCAACCAGTCAGGACGGTTGACTAAATGGGTGATGGAGCTGAGCGAACATGACATCGTGTACAAGAATCGCACAGCAGCAAAGTCACAGGTCCTTGCAGACTTCTTGATCGAGTTAACACCAGAGCTGGAGCAAGACCTCATCCTACCAAGTTTAAACTGGATCCTCCACGTCGACGGTTCATCCACGAGTAAAGGGTCGGAGGCGGGAGTGCAACTGCAATCACCAACAGGAGAACTCATCTAGCAGTCATTCAGTTTTGGTTTTGCGGCGTCAAACAACGAAGCTGAGTACGAGTCCCTCATCGCAGGGCTCCGTCTCGCCAAGGCAGTAAAGGCCAAAAGAATCAGCGCTTACTGCGACTCTCAACTTGTTGTAAGCCAGTACCTCGGTGATTACGACGTCCGCAACGAAAGGATGGACGCCTACCTCAAACTCTTCCAAGACCTCACGCGAGACTTCGTGTTCTTCGAACTCACGAAGGTTCCTCGCGGAGAAAATGTCTGCGCCGACACCCTCGCTGCTCTAGGAAGCACGCTACACGATCAAGTCAAGAGGACAATCCCAATCCATAAAATCGAGAAACCGAGCATCGACATGAAGGCGGAACAGACTGCAATCGCAGCAGCGATTAGCGAAGCGATGAACATCGACGAAGCAGAACCTCCTTCGTAGGATGATCAGCCAACAGATTGGCGCAAGGAACTCATCGATTATCTCGCTGAAGGTTTATTGCCCACCGAGAAATGGAACGCGCGGCGACTGAAGCGACGTAGTGCACACTACATTGTCATGGACGGGGAACTACACCGATGGACTGCGACGAAGGTGCTACTCAAATGTATCTCCGGCGAAGAAACGAGACTAGTCATGGTCGAAACACATGAAGGAGCAGCAGACAATCACTCGGGCGGACGAGCTCTTGCACTAAAAGTGACGAATCTCGGATTCTACTGGCCAACCATGAACGCCGACTGCGAGAGATACGTGCGCAAGTGTGACAAATGCCAGCGTCATGCTCCCACCTTACACAGCCCAACGCAGTTCCTTCATACCCTAACTGCCCCATACCCATTCATGCGATGGGGAATGGACATCATCGGTCCAATGCCGGCATCTCGCCAAAAGAAGTTCATCCTGATCCTCACAGACTACTTCACCAAGTGGGTCGAAGCCGAAGCCTATGCCAGCATCACCGAAAAGGAGGTGCAAAACTTCGTCTGGAAGAACATAATCTGCCGACACGGCCTCCCATACGAGATCATCACAGACAACGGTTCACAATTCATCTCGCATCATTTGAAGGGATTCTGCGACAGATGGCGCATTCGACTCAACATGTCGACCCCGAGAAACCCACAGAGTAACTGCCAAGCTGATTCGACGAACAAGACCATCATCGGCGGTCTGAAGAAACGACTCGACTTAAAGAAGGGTTGCTGGGCGGATGAATTAGATGGTGTCCTGTGGTCCTCGCGGAGCGACGAAGGCTACGCCCTTCTCAATGGCCTACGGTGTCGAGGCAATGGCTCCCGCAGAAGTGAATGTGACGAGTTTGCGCCGATCACGAATGCCACAAAACGTCGAACTCAACCGTGACATGCTGCTCGACGCACTCGACGACATCGAGGAAAAGCGCGACCAAGCACTACTCCGTATCCAAAATTACCAGCATCAAATCGAGAGCTACTACAACCAAAAGGTTAAGTCGCGTCCCCTCGAAATGGGCAATCTTGTTTTAAGAAAGGTCGTCAAAAATACTAAGGAGTGGAAAGCCGGCAAGCTTGGAGCCAACTGGGAAGGACCATACAAGATAGTCGAAGTCATCAAACCAGGAGTATACCGCCTCGAGACTTCAACAGGCGAAGCAGTACCGAGAGCTTGGAACTTCAAACACCTCTGCCTCTTCCATCCTTAGTCAAGACGAACACTTTACCGAGTAAATGCGCCACTAAGGCCACTTTTACTCGGTTTCTTTAAAAAAAAAAAAAAAAAAAAAAAAAACCGAGTAAATGCGCCTCAAAAGCCACTTTTACTCGCAATCTAAGAACTACGAATGGCTTGATTCCCACAAAGGGATACGTAGGCAGCCCAAAAGAAAAAGGGGTCCAGCCAAAAAAAAAAAAAAAAAAAAAAAAACTCCTCCCGAGGAATCGATCTCCGAAGCAGACGATCACTTAAGCGATGCCGACACGAGCATGCCCCGGCTTCTCGAACAAGCGTATTGGTACTCGCATCCTACGTTGGATATGTCCTGATCAGACATGTGTTCACGGGAGTCGACCGTGTTGCAATTTATACCAACACGGCCGAGATAATGACTCCAACTCACCTTGTAATTTGCTAAGTAAGATTTGGCCCACCGAACGCTTGAAAATTACGTTAGGGTCGAGTTGGAACCGTCAACGTCGAAAACTCATAATTAACAACCAAACTCAAATGACGAACGATCGCGAGTCAAAGAAATCGACCGAGACAAAGTCATGACGAGCTAAACACTACGACGATTCAATATCTCGAACAACGTTTATACCAAGCAAACATTCACTTCGAATCTTGAGTAATCATGCATTTGATAGACAAATACAATTAAAGGAAAACAGTTAATACAATTGGATGAGTTGGAACAAAACAGAGGAAAAACAACAAAGTAGAAGCCTCGAAAGGCAAAAATCTAAAGGCAACAACACAAGTCCTACGAGACTCAAAAGAAACAACAACAAAAAAAAAAACTAAGCTTCCCGATCACTCTCGTGATCGTTGAGGACGGAGAGCTCCGAAGCCCTGACGCTCGACTCACGAGCAGCCGGAGAAACATGCGCTTCGTCTGGTCTCGGGACGACCTCTGGATCAGCCAAAGGACCTTCAAGAAGAGGCGCTGGGTCTTCGCGCCGTTCTTCAGTCGGATGAGTAGGCGGAACGTGAAGACTCGCTGCAGTCTCTGGATCGATCAAGCCGGCGTTGGACCCATATGGATCGAGACTCGCCAAGATTCGAGCATCCACAAACTGAGAGTCCAATACGAGAGGAGAAAGTGTGAGATCTTCCTCGGGTATCTCGCCCACCCTAAGCTTCTCGGCTTCCTCCTCGTATATCTTCTCTTGCTCGGCAAATATCTCGATAGTAGCTTGCGAGATGTCGCTCCCAGCCCTCCTCAAAGCCTCGAGGCATTTCCTGGTTCCGAAGGCTTGGCTATGAAGCAACCGGGCCTCCTCATAGGGACCTCGTCGCTCTTCTCGGGAGCGAATCCTAGCGAAGCGACGATTAGCTTTTGCGGCCCTCTCGGCCTCGGCCTCGACTCTTCCTCTTTCCCTCGTCACTTCCAGGATCCTGGAATCTCTGAGGCGCCTCATCTCTCTTTCATGAGACTCAGCGAGCGAAACCTTCTCGCCCTCAAGTTCGGCGTTCTTCCGCTCGAGCTCACAAACGACTCCCCGAGATACCTCCAACTCGGCTTTGAGCTCATCTCTCCGAGCGATGATGCGAGCAACCATCCCGTTAAGCCTCTCGACGTCAGCCTTCGATGCATTCAGCTGGCGAGCAGAAGCTTCCTCTTTCGCCACGTGCTCCTTTTTAGCCAGCTCGAGTTCGCCCAAAGCTCCCTTCAGGGCAGTGTCGTACTTATCAATCATGACGTTCGTCGCACTATCCCCCTAAACAAACGAGGAGATGAAAATTGTAAGAAAAAGTTAAAGGACGAAGCAAAAAAAAAACGAAGAAGGGGCCGAGTCATTTACCAGCAGCTTGGCCCTCGCGGCTTCCTCGTATTCACCCCCAAAAATGAGGTCCTTCACAGCGGGCAAAGGTTTCGCCCTCCCCCTTAATTGGCGAAGGAACTCTCCACAGGCCTCGGGGACGTACACTAGAGGGGCCGGTCCCTCGTAGTGAAACGAAACCTTGTCTGGATAGTTGACTCCGGGCACCCTCCTCAAGATAGCGGAGCCGCGAGAAGAAGTGCCGATCTGAGCGACCCCTGCCCCAATGGGAACCGGAGTTCCCTCGCGAGAAGACGCCAGAATAGGAGATCGCCCCTCATCGCCGACCTCGTCGTTGCGTCTCCTGATCAAAAGCGGTGACTCCCCGCTGTCATCTTCAGAACCATCCGGACGGGCGACGTTAAGAGGAATTTCAGATTCCTCCCCTTCACCAGCTTCCGCCGCGTCGTCCCGTTCTCTTGAGATTTCAGCCTCAGAAACCTCCTCTTCGGGTTGAAGTTCTTCTTCTTGAACATCACCCTCCTCAATCTCAGTCGGCTCCTCGGGATTCTCCGACTGCTCGTCAACAGGCCTCTTCGTCCTCTTCTTCTTCTTCTTCTTTTTCTTCTGGGGTTCGCCAGAAGGAGGAACGTCGCTCGCCTCCTCGGCGCTCCCCTCGACTCCCGAGCCGCCCCTCTTCTTTTTCTTACCCTTCCCCGCGCTTCTAGCGCCAGAAGGGGGAACCTCACCAGTGCGAGGAACCGTCGCTGAGGGTCCTTCCTCGCTAGCCAGTCCCAGCTGGGCGGCTAACATCGCGCTCAAATCGGGAAGAGTTCCCAACCTCTTTGCTTCAGAAACTTGCTTCTGGATGTTCTTCGGGAAGATATCTAGTCGCTTGGTGCGAATAGGAAGAACGGTCGGAAGGTTAGATCTCCACAATCCTGAAAACATAAGGCAGAAAGGTCAGGATGCGATAAATAAACTTTGCGATCGAAAGAATAACTAGAAACGGCGAGAGAATGCACTTCGAGCGATCCGATCCTTAAGCTCGCGAATCTTCTCGACGGTAATCTCGGACCAACGGTAGATCCGAAGCAAAGCAACGGCTCGAACGCTCTTTAGGAAACCCTCAGGATAGACTGGAGAAGTGGGATGGCCAACTGCGAGCACAACAAAAAGAAAATTTCGTTAAGATCAACAAAATCAGACGTAGCTCGCGATAAGATATTCTACCACAAGAACGGTTCCATAGGACCCGATAGTCCTCTCGAGGAGGCTCCTCGAAAGCCGAGTCGTCGGACTTAATGAAGAAGTAGGAGCGCTGCCAATTCTGCGTTTTGTTTGGATGACCGGCGCACACGTTGCAGTTCGGTCACATCTTTACCGAGAAGGTTCCGTCCTTCATATCAGTTATCGAGGTCATCTCCTCGAACGACCTGACGCTCATCGGCATGTCGATCTCCTCCGCCATAACTGATAGAGTGACGGCTAGTCGCAGCGAGCCGTTCAGTAACTGACTAATCGCGAGATCTCGCCGCCTAGCGTACGCGGCGATCAGTCGCGGGATGGGGAACCAACAGCGAGTGTCGTCCTGGAAAAAAGATTCGTAAACTGTTTGGTACCCGATCGGAGGAGACCAAGGTCTTTGCTCCTTCCTAGGAATGAGGAAAGTCACGCCTGTGGCGTTCTGGGCCCGAAGAACCCTCTTCACGCTTCTCAGTGTTGACTTAGTCTCCTCCACACCGTCCCAATCTTGACCAGCCACGTAAGCAGGGCGCAATAAGTCGGGATGTAGTCGTGGAAGCTCTTCGAAAATCCCTTCGGGATAGAAGGTCGTCGGAAACAACTCGGCTTCAGAGTCGTCGTCTTCTGAAGGATCGCCCTCCACTACGCGAGCTCTCAAGGTAATCGAATCAACGGGCACCGCCCCGCTCTGCCCGTCTCTCGCACATTCCGTCGCGTCCCTCACGACGAATTTCTCGTTCCCTTCCCTCGCAAGCCATGTGGCATCTGCGACCAAAAGTCTCTGGGAGCGAGACAAATCAACCGTGTCCATCATCGCCTCGTGATGAGTCGACTCGAGACCCCCGATACAACCTCCACCAGAACTCCTTGCCGGAGCTGATGCCGCCGCAACCGATTTCCCTTTTTGCTGCCTCGATAACCCTTGAGCCGACGACATGATAGAACAAGGCGGCGAAGAACGCGTCGAGTGAAGACTATAAAACTTAGAGAGATAAAAGAAGGAGAGGGAGAAAGTACCTTTGATCGCGGAGAAAACTTGAAGAAATGAGAGGGGATCGGCGTATTTATAAGGAAAAGAGAAGGGGGAAACTCGAGGCATCATTATTAGGTCTATTCGGGCCTAGGTGGGCCTCGAAATTCTCCCTAAAAATCCAGCGGACCCTCGCGACGTTTCGACTTCTCGGTACATTTAAAAAAAAAGGAGGGGGGAATTCGAGGTGTCGTCATTAAGCCTAAATGGGCATTGAAACTCTCCCAAATGTCCAGCGGACCCTCGAGACGGTTCGGCTTCTCGTCTAAATCGGATGTCGGTCATCTTAAAATTAGAATAAACCAACGGTTAATCTAGATATGTCAGTCGGGATCTGAATATCCGCGACTAATCGGCCTTGAGTGGAAATATTCCAGAACCCTTCCTGCGATACGACGACCAAAAGAAGAGATAAAAGCCTCTACTGCTCGCTTCCGAGAGAACGACGCTGTGCGACTCATCGACCAACCGCTCCAACCTTCCGACAGGCCTCCTATTCCCTCAAACCTTCAAACCTTAGAATCCATCACGAGCTGGAAAGCACTTCGCTCACTAATGGACTGGGGGGGGGACTTACTGTAGAGGATGTATTTGACCATCCCACAAGGCCCGAGGAATAGGAAGGCCTGGCCCGGATTAGGAAGAGCGACGGCTCGATCGGTCGGCTAAAGAGTCAGGTCTCTCGGCTTGACTCTTGAGTACTTTTAGTTGATCATCATCGACTGAAGTACGTTCGGCTCAGCGGCTGCTCGGACGCCTACGGGCTTCTCGGCCCAGCAGAGGAGGCCCACCAAGATGGCGTAAATTAGGTCAAGGACGAGGTATCAGGACGTCTATATAAGGGAAAGGGGAGACAACGAGAAAATGATCCGAAATCACTGACTAACACTTGGCGGCTAGATTAGGGTTTTCACCTTTGCTTCATCTCGCCGTTAATTGTACTTTTCCGGTAGCTCATCGAGCCACCGGCTTCCTTTCTGTCGCACTCTCTTCTTTTCCCTTGTAACCGACCGAACGTTTTTTCTCCGACCATTAATAAGACGTCTTTGTTTAAACTCACATCTTATTTATTACCGTTTTCCGATCAAACAATCAGATGAGAATGACAAAGAGGATCACCATTCCGACACTTCCTTGCAGCTGGGGTAAGATGTAAACAAAAGCCTTACCTTGTGTTCCAAGCTTTTCCATTCTGTTGAATTAACTTGTGTTTTTTTTTTGGCTTCTTTGCAGCTGGGGAAAGAGAAAGAAGCTGAAGATCGAACGCCCTGCGATAACTCTCGAAGTGCAAGTGTCTTCTGATTGATCGATATCAATCACTCTCTTAGTTTCGGTGTTTGGTATTCGAGAGGTTTTATTGTGCATTCTTCCTTGTTTAGTATATAGATTTTGCTTTTATGTTTTCACTCAGGTAATCAACATTAGTTTCTCATGTTAACGTTTCCAACAGAGAAGTAACAGAACATATCAAACGCGACGGGATGAGTCAGCTCTACTGGTTAGAGCCTTGAGGGCCAATTGTCATGCTTCCGGGTTCGACGCCAGCTGGAGGCGAACTGCTCATCCATGTCACGAAGCGGATATTGGACCTTCGGGCTCAGGACATACCCTCCCGGGTGAAGCCGGCCCGCTGCCTGACCGGGCCCAGGGAATGACCCGCGAAGCGGGAAACCCTGGATTACCAAAAAAAAAAAACAAAAAAACATATCAAACGCCAAGATGAGAATGAATCAGGAGAAGAACAATTTCCAGTTTTTTGCTATATTACTAACAATTTTTGCATTAAAGGCATAATTATGAAGGTTGTCATTTCACATGTTAGGAGCATAGCACTTCCCAACATAAACACTAAAGATTCAATATAACTACGACCACAGTGTTTAGAATAATCACTGAAGTGTTTACAACACAAAAGATAAACATTCAACATTCAAGGAAACTACTTACCATAATTTTCAACAATAATAGACTCTAAAATATATCCATTTCAAAAAAATATGAGACCTTATTAATACAAACAAACACCAAACTAAAGAAATTACTAACACCATTTAAACTGACCAGTGAGGGTTAGGAGGATAACACAAAACAGAAAATACTGCAACAATCTCCTAGAGTCTCTCACCTACGTTAGTCTACCAGACTCCAAAATATACCAATTTCAAAAAAAATAAGAGACCTTATTAATACACACAAGCACCAAATTAAGGAGATTCTAACACCGCTTATAATGAACACTGAGGGTTAAGAGCATGACACAAAAACAGAACATTCAAGATTCAAAGAAACTACTGTCACTATCTGCAGGAGACTATCAGCTAAGTTGATCTACAAGACACTTCAAAATACACCGATTTCATTAAAATAGGAGATCTTAGAATACGTACAAGCACCAAACTGAAGATAGTAGAGATAACACATTGTTAACACACATGTAATGTTCCAATATCTATCTTATTAAAACTCAAGTACAAAATTGGAGTGTTTGGAGACTTGAATAGGACAATTAAAAAAATTTGAAGTGTTTGGAAACATGAATTGTAGTCTTTTAAAAAATTAATTTTGTTTGGAAACAAGGATAGTAGTATTAAGAAAAAAAATAATGGGCTTATGTTATTAAGAAAAATTAAAAGTCCATCATATTATAAGAAACTATCTATCTGGCTCAGATTTAAAATATACGAAAACGGATCAATCTAATTGCCTAAAACTTTTTCTTTTCTAAACTAACCATAACACAAAATTTAAAATTTATACACATATTTCAAATCAAAATAATAATTTAAATTTGATTTATATCAAAAATTGATTAAAAAATAATACATATATTCAAAAATGGATTTTTACTAAACTATTTTTCAATAACCATTATAAAAAAATGTTGTCAATATATATAATAAAAATACAATACAAAGTCCAATTTGAAATACCAACTCAAATTATGGTTTTTATATTTCATATTAAGTTTTAATAAGATAGATATATGTAATTATTTATATGATGGTACATATAAAATACTATTAATTATATGATTACTTATATGATGGTACGTATAAAATACGATTAATTATATGATGACAGTATACGATATATAATAATGAATAGGGATGGGATTTCGGGCACCAATACGGGTTTGGTTCTGATCGGTTTGTGTTTAGGGTTTTCAGGGTCAAAGATTTAAGCCCTGTTAGGATGTTTCTAAATTTTGGTTTGAGTTTGATACGGATCTTTGCGGGTTTGATTCGCTTTTGGATAACCCATTTAAATTATTTTTAAAGTTTTAAATCATTATCTATTTTAAATTTCTCAAAATCTATAAATAAAATAATATATTACCTATAAATTTGAATAACATATGTCAGAATACCTAAGCTTAACATATCAATTGGCTTGATTTAAAATTTTGGATACGAAATCAATAATTATTTTAAGTATTTTTGGTGATTTGAATATACTTTAACTATTGCAGATATTTACTTTTGACTATATATATATATATATATTCAAGTATTTAAACCAATTTAAAAGTATCATTCTTAATGTTTTATATACGTTAAATCTAAAAATAATTAATATATATATAAGTATATAAATCTATTTTTAGATAAATTCGGGTACCCGAATACTTCGGTTCGGATCAGATTTGGTTTTCTAAATAACAAAATTTTTTAAATAATTTGAATATTTAATCAATTTATGTTCGGGTTTGGTACTATATTTTCATATCGGTATCGATTCTGTTCCTTGGATTCATTTTGTAAAACCCTAATAATTACATGAAAAACAAATATCAACATATTTTTCAAAATATACACCCGCGCGCCTGCTAACATTAAAGTTGAAGTTGAAGCACACATTGGGATTGTTTGGCAATATGAATAGTAGCTAAAAAAATAGTACTATTTAGAAACATGGTTAGCACTAAGTTAAAAAAAAAAATGGGCTTATGCTACTAAAAAAATTGGAAGTCCATTATATTAAAAAGTAATGGGTCTATGTTACTTGATATATATATTCAAATCAAAATAATAATTTAAAATTAATTTATATAAAAAAAAATATATATATATATATATTCAAAATTTGATTTTTACTAACATATTTTCCAATAACTATTATAAAAATATTTTCAATATATATAATAAAAATACAATACAAAGTTCAACTTCAAACACCAACTTAAATTATGGTTTTTATATTTCACATTAAATTTTAAAATATAATATATGTGATTATTTATATGATTGTACGTATAAAATATTATTAATTATAAGAAAACTTATTTGATGGTACGTATAAAATACAATTAATTATATGATAACACATATTTTGTAACCTATGATGACATATATAGGATATATAATAGTGATTAGGGGTGGGCGTTCGGGTTCGTTCTCGGGTCTTTTTGGGATTTCGTATTCAGTTCAGATCTTTGAGGATTTTGTTCGGATTTGGATAACCAATTTAAATAAGTTTGGTTTAAATATTTGGATAGATAATTAATAATTATTTAAGTATTTTTTGAGTTTTTAGTATTTTTTTAAATATTTAAGATATTTACATTTAACTATTTGTATATATTTTCAAGCATTTATGTGAACTTAACAGTATCATATATATTCTAGATGTTTTTATATATATTAAATCTGAAAATAATTAATATATATAAGTATATAA
This sequence comes from Brassica napus, assembly GCF_020379485.1. Taxonomy (NCBI): domain Eukaryota; kingdom Viridiplantae; phylum Streptophyta; class Magnoliopsida; order Brassicales; family Brassicaceae; genus Brassica; species Brassica napus. The sequence continues at coordinate 9,788,703 of NC_063449.1, forward strand.
ATCTATTTTGGATACCCAAAATATTTCGGTTCGGATTGGATTAGGTTCCAGTTCTTCAAATACCAAAATTTTGAATAATTCAGATATTTAATCAATTCCGGTTCAGATTTAGTACTACTTATTCGGATTGTGATCGGTTTGATTCTTTGAATTCGAGTTTTTTGCCCAACTCTAAATAGTGACATAAAAAGAAAATAGCATTATATTTTTTTTAAAAAATACACCCGCACGAGCGTGCGGGTCAAAATCTAGTATATATTAAATCTACCTGTTCACGGTGGCGGATCCAGGATCAATTATTATGATTGTCAGATAATGTGGGCCTTGGCCCAGTATAACAATAGTTGAGGAAAATAAAAAGAACATATGCTTCGGGTACTTCGAACCATTGAAAATGAATGTTAAATGATGGGATAGTTAACCAAATGAACTACCTATTCTTCAACCATACATGTGAAACATGTTCTTACTTATTTTTTAACTTGTGTCAGCTGCAACCCTATTTGTCAACGTAGGTCCGCCTCTGCCTGTTCATCAATGATTATCGTAGCAATCAGTTTCTAGAATCTTACAAAGTTGCTAAACGACTGAGAGAAATGTTGCCAATACACCTTAATAGAACATTTTCAACTATAAATGGAGCTGAGATCTTCGTTTCTAATTTATTGACTTTTTTACGTGTATACCACTTAACTTTTTTTTTTTTTTCACTTAACTTACTTTATCAATTTTTATTTGTAATAGTATCAATTTATAAGAGAAAATAAGTCAAGAAAGCATATACCAGAAGGTGTCATTTCACATGTTTACATTGATCAAAGAGGGTTAGGAGCATAGCATAAACACTAAAGATTCAAGATAACTACGACCACAATCTGCGGAAGCGTCTCGCCTACGTTGATTTACAAGACACTCCAATTTAAGTCTATTTCATAAACAAATAACAGACACTATAATACATACAAGCACCGATCTGACTAAAAATTAATATATATTTTGTAATCAATATAAAGATTACTAACAGTGATCACGGAAGTTTAGGAGGAGCACAACACAAAACATACACATTCAACATTCAAGAAATTACTATCGCAGTTTTCACGAGCGTTACATATGTTGATTTACAAGAGACTCCAATATACCATCTATTTCATAAAAAAAGACACTATAATACTTACAAGCACCGATCGAACGAAAATTTAATAAATATTTTTGTAATCAACATAAAGATTACTAACAGTGATCACTATAATACATGCAAGCACCGATCGAACTAAAATTTTAATAAATATTTTTGTAATCAACATAAAGATTACTAACAGTGATTACTGAAGGTTAGGAGGAGCACAACACAAAACATACACATTCAACATTCAATGAAATCACTATCACAGTTTTCACGAGTCTCACCAATGTTGATCAACAATAGACTCTAAAATATATATCCATTTCATAACAGAGAGATCTTAAAATACACGCAAGCACCAAATAACACCGGCTAAGAGCATAACAAAAAAAAAAACAGAAACATTCATCAAGATTAGAAATCCTACTACAACAACATGCTAAAGTCTCTCACCTATGTTGATCTACAAGACTCCATCACAAAATAAGAGACATTATAATACATACAAGCACCAAACTACATAGATTCTAACAGTGTTTATAATGATCAAGGAGGGTGAGCATGACATAAAACACAGAAACGTTAAAAGTTCAAAGAAACTACTACCACAATCTGCAGAAGTTTCTCACCTACATTGATCTACAAGAGACTCCAAGATACATTTATTTCATAAAAAAGGAGACCTTATAATACATACAAGCACCAAACTAAAGATAATTAATATAGATTACCAAACCCTATAAACGCACAATATACTGTTCCACTAGTTAAAAGAATCTACTTGTTCATCAACAGATATGTAAGCAATCAGTTTCTAGAACCTCTAAGGATGCTAGATAAATGAGAGAAATGTTGTCAAGACAGCTTAATAAAACATTTTTAGTTATAAACGGAGCTAAGATCTTCCTTTCTAATTTCATTACCTTTACTGCTTTACATATATCACTTAACGTAGTTTGTAAATTATAATAAATGTAATAATACCAATTTAAAAGAGAGAAAATAAGGAAAAGAATATACCTGAAAATCCTTATGAAGCACATACCCACACAAACGAAACTATAGCCTTCACTTCATGTATGTGTCACATTCATGTGATTTTCATAAAATTGTATTAACTAAATAACAAACAAGTTTGAAAAGCACATACTTGTCAAAGAATCTGCTCGCTTGATATCTTCTCTGAGTCCTTATGAAGCACATAAAACCTGAGGAAATCAAAATTAATTAGACTTTAGTTCACGCAAAAATGACTCATACTTTTTTTTTTGTAACACAACTTATATTATAAAAGGCTCAATGAGCATCAATGTTTACAACTGAAGCAGAAGATCCCGGAGCCATGCTCGACGGTAGAACGAAACTAGAAAACATTACAAAACAACTAAAGATAAAACCATTTCGGGGCGAGTCATGCTCAGCGAAATGAAGAAACCCAAAAGGCAGCTCCACTTTTGTTCCCATGGCGATTGTTCTCAAGAACAATTGATAGTCGAAAACGACGTTGAAACACCTATTAGAAGAAGTCGGAATGTTGAATAGCAAGAACTTTAGGTGAGAAGCTCCAGAACTATGGACAACACTGAGAGTACGGAGTCCTATACGACTTGATTTGGCGTTGAAACAAGCATAATCAGCTTTAAATCCAACAAGGCTTACCGAAGAGACTAGGTGAATCTCAAGCTCTAACTTTACCTCCAAAGAGGCACTTAGGATGAAGTTTGATGACAGAGCTGAAGGTTTAGTTGGGTCCAAACCTCGGAACTCAACATTACCGTGTCGAGCCTAACAAGTTGTAGCCGAAGGAGACCTAAGCATACAGTCATCGCACTCGTTCAACCAGAACGTGTGTGAGCAAACATCGGATAAGAGACAAAAAGCTTTGGGATGGTTGGGTCTCTGTGTAACAGCTCCGATCTGAAGGTCGCATAGTCGATGTTTGAGACGGCGTAATGTGATAGAGGCGCAGCGGTGAGATAGTAGCGAGAAAATCTGGCGCGTCCACACTCTTGCACAGTAGTTCCGGCGAAGAGGAAAAGGCTGAGAAGATCATAGAGCCAACTCTGTGAAGAACCGTCGATGCTTGAGACTGCGTAGTGTGTTGGAAACGCAATGGTGACGTAGTGACGAGTAAATCTAGCGAGTCCACATTCTTGCACAGTATATCTGGCGACGAGGAGAGGGATAAACGAGACGGTGAAAGAGGCGAGAGAGGTGGTGGCGTCGAGAGGAGCAGGAGAGGAGGTTGCAGTGAGCGGGGTAGTAGTGATAATACCGGTAGGATGGATGGCGGCGGCAGTTAAGGCGACAGTGAAGTAGACGGAGGAGGCGTGAGGTAAGTAGATGTTCTTGACGATATTCCAAGAGGGGGCGGGAGCTGGGGTCAAGCGGAGCATCTGAATTCCGATATTACCTTACCGGGATTCATATTTCTCAACAAACCCTAGGCTGAGACGTAGCCCCAATACAACAAAATGAAGGACCAAATCAAGAGATCTGTCTATTTGAAACCCTCGGTTAAGATTCTTGAACCAGTGTTCGAGATTTGGAGTTGATGAATTGACGAGGCGGTTCTGTGGAGAGGAGGCTTGTTGACCGCTGTCTAGATCCGGCGAGGGGGAGAGACGGAGTAGAAGAGGCTCAGGAATTTGGTTGGAGAGGGGAGTGACGATATAACCAGAATTGGAATGCGTAGGAGAGACGACGACCTGGAGAGGAGTCGGAGGGACGATTGTGAGAGACGCCGGCGAGACAGAGCCGTAGGAGACGGCGAAGACACAGACCCAGATGTTGAAGACGGCGATAGAGCAAGGAGAAACCAGATCGGAGCAAGTGACGGAGTGGAGGACCCGACGCCGGCGGCCAGAGGCCTTACCGGCGTCGAGAAAGTTTGCTTGCGGCGCTGCTTCGGGAATCGTGTCTAGGAGCGTCTCTAGGGCGAACTGCAAATGACTCATACTTACCTTGTGAATTTTACGATGTAAGTGGTAAAGTAGTGAAGTGAGAAATCAATTTTTGGTTCATAGTCTCTGACTTAAGACCATCTCTAATGGTTTACTCTATTTTAGAGTAGTTTTTACTCTAATATAAAGTAACTCTAAAATATAGTAGGATTTCTCTCCAATGGTTTACTCTATATTTAACTCTAAAAAGAATTTTCTTAAATATTTTCTTTTTTATTTTATGACTAATACCTTTTACTTACAAAATTTACAAATTGATCCCTTATATTTTATTTTCACAAAGTTATTATAAATTATATATTTATATCAAACATTTATTATCTTAAAAATTACATTACATTATATTAAAACTTAATACATTTAACTTAAACATCACCATTAGTGTATCTTTCCCACGAATGATCAATTAACAAATTTCGAAGCAAAAATGAGCTTTTTTATTTTTGATTTTTCTAAATCGACCAAATTAGCAGGAAGACCATATGCTAACATCAAAATGCGGCCGTTACTTTTTTCAAAGACGATAATCCAACCATGCCCGCTGCATTCCTTTTTTTGTGTGAAGTAGTTTATCATAACTTTCAACGGCTTCGATTATACGAAGGAATATAAGACGGGACATACGATATCTCCTACGAAACATAACATCATTGTACACCGACGTCTCCGAAAAGTAATCGTTGAACAATCTATAACTTGGTGATAAACAACATCAGTTATCAATATCTTAAAAGAAAGAAATACTGAATTTTTGGAACAACTAAAGAAGACAAGAGCACAACGAGAATACCACTTGAAGATTCAAAAGAAGAATTATTCTTTGAATGAGCTGGAGGAAGAAAACAAATATTCATTTTGTGATTTGAATTCAGTGCAAGATCCAGAAGTTCGTGCATATTTTTAAGATGAACGGACACGAATTTTACAAAAAAGACGTGGTAAACAACATGAACAAGAAGCTACTCCTTCGCCTACCTCATTTGGATAATACTTTAACAATCTTGGTGGACCTGAGGCAATTTACTAGAATATTAAATCACAATTATCTATGATTTTAATTTTATGTTATGTTGCTTATTTCTAATTTTAGCATATGTTTTCTTTGGCTAATTTTATAAAATTATTTTTAATTTTAATGCTTTTTCTTTGGCTAATAATAATAAGTTTCAAACGTTTGTATATTGTTTTGAAGAGAATTATGTAATGTTTGCATAATTAAATTACATAAATAGTTACAAAATGAAAAGATTAAAAAATAAAAGGACTAAATTATAAATAAAAAAGTTTCACTCTATAATAGAGTAAGAAATAGAGTTACTCCAAATATATAGTAAGAAATAGAGTTACACTATTTTAGAGTTGGATATAGAGTGGGGTTGGAGAAATTTTTTCTCTATAATAGATTTTGGTGTAGAAAATAGAGTGGGTTGGAAATGCCCGTTGAGCGTCTTTATACAAAATATATGATAAATAACATTTGTGACATAGTATGGACACGTAAATAAATGGTACAACTAATAAAATTATATTTTGTGTATGGTACAACTATTTTTTTTCAATTTCATAGTCCAAGTACAACTACGTTCAAGTCGGTACAACTCATAAACTGGTACAACTAAATGAACATATTAACATGTAGTTGTACCGGCTTGAACATAGTTGTACTTGGACTACGAAATTGAAAAAAAATAGTTGTACTATACACAAAATATAATTTTATTAGTTGTACCATATTAGTGCATTTCGAAGTAAAAAGGGCTCTCCTCATTTTTACTTTGTAGATTACAAGCTAAAAATTGTTGAAATCGAGTGATATTAATTCTTGTAGATACATTAGATCAGAACAAGAAAGTAAAAGAAAAACATATGATATTGTTAAAAGGATAATTTTTATCGATGATATTAATACTCGTGAATATATTCGATATAAACAAGAAAAAATTGTATGAAAAAAGACATCAAAAACAACAAAACAACAATAACCATCTTCAGTTAAACAAAAAAAATTAGAAAATATTTGAAAATTTTGAAGGTTCCGGATCAAACTTACCTAACTATTAGTGTTGTTGTAATATTTAAATTTGTGTAATAATTATGTATTCATGTACTTTTTAAAAGCTTTTTTGTTAAGTTTATTTTGTATATTATTGTTGTCTAAATCAAGTTTAAAATATTTTAAGTCTTATTTTAAAGTTTTATTTAATTTTATGTGTAAAATTTAAATTATGTAAACAAAATTTATATATTTATGAGATATGGTTTAAAACAATAAACAAAAAAAAATATTTATGAATCATAAATGTGATGTGTTGTTGTATGAACTAAAATGCAAATAAAAATATGATGAGTAGTGAAACTTCAATTATAGAGTTTTACTCTTTATAACTTCAAATTTAAAGTTTTGAAGTTACTTTTTTGGGAGCAAAAAAGTCTCTACTACTTTAAAGTTCTAAAGCCAAAAGTTCATACCAAGCAGAGCCTAATCTGTAAACCGGCTCTCTGATTTAAAGCTTTGACCCTGAGAGACAACGTTAGTCTCTGCGATCTGAGAAAATCAAAGGTGAAAGATGGGTTGCAGATGTGCTTGCTCATGGTGATTTTTGGTATCGTAATTGCCTCTCAAGGTCTCAATTGCTTCTTTGACCTCAGCTACAACAAAAGTGTTCGACACTGAGAGGTTGGAACGAGAACGTAGACAAATGCATAGCAGAAGCATTTTTGACACAATGTTGTTAGCTTGATAGTTGATATACCCATTCTTTGGTGAATTACTCCCAGATCCAGGATGTTCACGTAATCTTGACTTCACTGCATTCACAGAAATTCACTATCTCCTGAACTTAACATAGTAGGAGTGACCTGATGAAAGAAGATAAAACGTAAGCAATGCATGAAAAAGCATCCTCATTTCTTTAGAGGTAAATGAAGGATGAAAGTGGAGCAGTATCATTTTATGGTGAGAGTTTCTGCCGTTGTGCTGGAGCAGCTGATATAAGAAAATGATGCCTTTGATGATCATCTCTAGACATTTACTCCATCTTCAAACACACGAGTCAGAAGTAAAAGCTGATGAGCAGAGTTTGTAAAAGGTTTAAAGCCTTTGTTGTTCCAAATTCAAAATCTCTCACTAACTGAAGATTTCATCATAACAGAACTTCCTATTGTGTGATGGGAACTAAAATATTGAAATTCTTGGAGAATTTGATTGGATAGGTAAATAAATATGAGGTATTCGGTCCAGCCTGTCAGCAACCCTAATATTCTATCTTGTGAAAAGATAGAGTAGAAGATAAATTATGTAATGCATCCACGTTGAAAAAAAAGTAGTTCAATTAAAAGCCACATGGATATTATCATGACAAAGATTTCTCCAAACCACACATATAACATAAAACAAGGTTTTCAATTCCAGATAAAGCAAAGCAAGTTTTAAGTTAAACAACATCTTCCTCTTCTTCCTGCTGACTTAGGTGGGGGATTTGGCTTTGGACTTGATCATTAGGAGCAATTTCTTCTTTTGAAAATGATCCGAGCTGCCTAGTTGTGCTGTGTCGGGCCCCCCAAAAAAAACAATTCATCAATAACCATCTGATTAGATGCTTGATATATATACACAGTGGAGAGACGGTGACATGAATGTAGTACCACTTTTCGAACTGGAGTCTGGTATGGGTGCACAACACCACTTTTCCACCTGTTCTAACTGAATTTTTATGTTTTTTTATATGAATACTACATTATAAATAAATATTATGGATGCACAGACCCCTATAGTGGGTAACCTGGCTTCGCCCCTGTATATATATATATGCCCGTAATTTGGGCTTAAGGCAAGCTTTATAATCTTCAACCCCTAGTCCGGCCCATACTATTTATTATACCCAAAACTATTAAAAAAATGGCCAAAACCGAACAGAAAAATAAGTCCATATAAATCTCTTTTTTGTTCATTTTGGACACAGATAACCATGGCCAACTAAAATAAAATCCATATTAATTATTTTAAAAGGTCAAGAAAATATGAAAAACTATACAAAATGTATATAAACAAGAAAAAAAAATCATACGAAAAATATTTTGGTTGACTAAATATTAGGGAACACAATTTTATTTTTAGATCTACGAATAGTAGAAAACACAATATAGTATAGGTATCTGCAGCTCTTAGAACGTAATATCTATGGTCACTAGTCTACCATCGTAGATTGAATTAACCGGACAACTGGGAGATGACCAACTCTTTCAATGAATTTGAGGTTTTACCAAAAACTTAGCAATCTCAATTCCTTGTGGGAAAGAACCGCCACTGCAGCAAAAGAAAACTCTCAAGTGTTCAAGAACAAAAAGAAAAGCACTTCTGTGGTTATATAATCATATCACCTGTTGGCTCGAAAATCCAAGACAGCTGCATTTTACATTGTTGCCTCTCAAGGTCTCAATTGCTTCTTTGACCGCAGCTACAACAAAAGTGTTCGACACTGAGAGGTTGGAACCAGAACGTAGGCAAATTTTGAAGATAACGTCAAAAGAATGCATACCAAAAGCATTTTTTGACAGAATGTTGTTAGCAATCTTTGGTGAATTACTCCCAGAGCCAGGAAGCTCACGTAATCTTGACTTCACTGAAGCCAGTAAGCAATGCAGGTGCTGGGAAGAGAATACGCCCCCTCTTTAACCAAAGCTTTAAAAGCATCCTCATTTCTTTGAGGTAAATGAAGGAAGAAAAGTGGATATGTGGCTCACTGCAACATCTGTGTGCAGTATCATATTATGGTGAGAGTTTCTGTGGTTGTGGTTGTGTTATAAATTCCCAAAGATAACATTGCCGGGTGCGCATTATTTGCAGGACCACCTGGAGCAGCTGATATAACAAAATGATCCCTCTGATGCAGGACTACCTTCAACCAAAACATTTACTACATCTTACAAGAGACAATCTCTAGAAGCTTGATTCAGAAAAGCGGTTCTCAGAAACTCCTACCGCTAGTTTTGTAATCATTTTCTTGATAGCCATGTCTAAACACAAACAAACACCAAAGTCAGAACTAAGCTGGGCAGAGTTTGTAAAAGGTAAACAGCCTTTGTTGTTCCAAATTTAAAGTCATACATGTCTCTCCTCTGTTGTTTAATGGTAACGACAGAGATGGAGGAGACAAGAAGAACAAAAACTAGCCCAACCAATGCCACCGAGACAATTCATTCTGAAACTAACTGAAGATTTCATCATAAGAGAACTTCCTATTGTTAGCTTCCAAATTCTTGCTTCCAATTACAAAGATGTGAAGGGAAATAAAATATTGAAATTCTTGTGAATCTTGGAGGGTTTAAAATTTTGTTTATATATTAAATATAAAATTTTGGCATTTAAGAACTGAATCCGAAAACCTAGACTCTTATGTCACTACAAGAAAACAACGGTATTCTGACGGACATTACGACGGAAAATGAAATCCTCGGAATATCCCGAGGAATTTCCGAGGATATTCCGAGAAAACACAAAATTTGGTTTCCTCGAAATTTCCTCGGAATATACCGACGGAATTCCGAGGAAATATCAATCCGTCGGAATATTCTTATGGAATACCGAGGAAAAATGTATTCCTCGGAAAAAACCGATGAATTCCGAGGATATATTATAGCCGTTAGAGTGCCGTTGGGGGATTTTAAAAATTCCGAGGAAATTCCGAGGAAAGAGCCGTTGCCGTCGG